>NC_080388.1:23421631-23706580 GCF_028751815.1 Salvia miltiorrhiza | reverse complement strand
TAAAGATACCAACATATGATAATCAGGCAGATATTTACTGGCACAAAATCAAAGTTAGGGCATTTAATAATTGTTGTAAGAAAGATGATTCACAGTTGTACCCGTGAAGGTTTAGTGATCTTCCTCTTATACTTTCTAAACTAGTTTAAATAAGATAACAACCAATATCAAACTTATCAATGGACAAAAACTGAAATAAAAGACAGAAAGAAATAAGAGAAGCAAAAAAAGGAACAAAATTAGAAATACACCTTATCCCAACAAATTACAAAGCCACAAAAAAAAAAAAAAACAACAACAACAACAACAACCAACAAAAACCATAATTTGATCCGAGAAACATGAAAACAACACTTACTTCCATAAAATCAGATAACCACTAAGCACCGAAGCTAATTTCAGAAAAACACAAAAGGCGGAAATCATCAAAAACCTCAAAAAGGAGCCCGAAATTTTACGCATTACAAGAATAACTTCATTCTTAAAAGGTCGAAAATCACAGTAAAAAACAGCACCTGGCATTGGTCGAGCCAGTCAGCGCTTGAACAGGCCAAGAAAAGCCGGAATTGGGAGCCGCGAAATTGGCATCTGGAACAGTGATATCCTCGAAGCCATAATCGTAGAGCCAATTCGTGTTCTCAGGCGAAACCATCTCCGATCAAAGCCGGAAGGTGCTTCTCCGGCGTTAGGGCAAAACGGAAGATCAAATTGAGCAGGGTAAAAGGAGGTCTTCGGATTTAGGGGAAATTGGGGAATAACAAGAATTTCACGTGAGCTGAAATGGGTGAAGGGGAATCTGGAGGGCCATTTTCTTATTATTTGTCGTGAATTATTCGGATTAGAATTGTGGGTTTTTTGATGCAAATGGGATTTGGGCGTGAAAATAAATTAAATTAAAAATTAAAAGGAAAGATTCCCCACACAGACACGCGACTATGTGACGCACTATTATCGGCACACATCAACTGCCTTCCTTCAAAGTCAATAAGCCCAATTTACCAATTGGGCCTCAACTTTCTTTAGTCAAAAAATATACTCCTTCCATCTCTGAATAATACTCCCTCCGTCGTCATATTACTTTTGGGCACAATTATTAAAAAAAAGAGTGATTTAAAAATAAAAATGATATAAAATAATAGAACCCACAAGATTTTATTAAAGAAGGTGATTTCCTTTTATGAAACCGATCATTATCAATGGGAAATGAGATGGACTAAAAAGAAAAGTGAGTCATTATCAATGAGACAGAGTGAGTCTTCCATTTATTCACAAAAAATAGTCATAGAAAAATAGTACAAATTTTAATAAAAATAATTAAATAAATTGTGAGTTGAGAAAAAATTTCACATAAAAAGAAGTGTTATCCCTGTCCCACAAAATTATGCATGGTTGACTCCGACACGAGTTTTAATAAAAAGTTGTTTATAGTAATGATAGTGGAGAAAAAGTCTCACATTAAGGTTCCACATTGAGAGTATTGTTAAGTAGATTATGAGTAATAGTGTAAGTTAAAAGGGTAAAATTGTAATAATTATATGTTGGATAATGTCCAAAAATAAAGTATGCATAATTTTGGTGAACGTATCAAAAAGGAAAGGTATGCATAATTTTGGGGGACGAATGGAGTATAAATAATCATAATTAATTATATTGTGAGAGAAGAAGAGGTCTACCATGTGATAAAAAAAATATCAAAAAATGGAAAAATACTAATTTTTGTTGACGTTCTAAACTATTTTCTTGGACGGAAGAAGTAGTTCCTCTTTGCAATATTTATACATTCATAAAAATTAATCTATTTCTATTTATAAGCATTATCTTATATTTCTTTTGTCCACGAAAGAACTTTCTAGGAGGGAGTGGCACGGTTTTTAAGAAAAAAAGTTGTTTAGTGTATTGAAAGTGAAGAAAAAGTTGTTGAGTGTACTGTGAATGGTGAAAAGTTGTTTTAATTAGTATTGATAGTTGTGGGGTATAGTCCAAAAATAGATAGGAAGTTCTTTTGTGGACGTCTCAAAAAAGAAAAGTAGGAAGTTCTTTTGTGGACGGAGGTAGTATATATTACCTTCAATATATCAACTTTTTATCTATATATTACTCCATCCGTCGCAGTTAAGTTTGTCAACTTCTTTTTGACACGGAATTAAGAAACTATTATTTTAAGTGTTTGATAATAAAGTGAATAAGTGATTAAATGTTTCATTACTTATATTTATTCCATATAAGGAAATTGATCAATTTAATTGGGACGACTCAAAAAGCAATATTAATCAAATTAGTTGAGACGAAAGAAGTATAATACAATACAATCAATTAATAATTCTTAACACTATCCTTAAGATGATGAGATTATTTCTACATTCACAATTCAATCAGTCACTTTTATTAAAACGCATATTGTCCACTTCTAACACTACTCTTTTTGTTTACGATATCATTTCCACTTTTGTTATTTTGGTTCGTACACAATATAATTTTCACTTTCATTTATAGCAGTAGGGTTCACAAACTACACTCACAATAATAGTGGAACTTAAACTCACACATAACAATATTCACTACTATCAATTACTATTCACTAATTTCATAAAACTCGTGTCGTCCACAAAGTATGGACGGATCCAATCGAATATATTAATAAAAAATATTATTTCATATCTTAATTTTTTGAACTGAATCGTTATCATCGTTTTAGTTGAAATTCAAATCACGATCTAAATTTCTAGAAAATTGCTAAATAAATTTTACAATCTGGCAGCGATTTTGACATTCTATTGTAAAAAAGTCACGAAACTCTAAATTTGACTCCAACATCAAAACGATGTCAGAATGAAAAATTGGTTTGGAATTTTTGTAGTTCATGTCAAGGGATTCGTGCTCTCAATTCAGGTGAGTGGTGATCGGATCGATCGAAATTGACAACGTAAAAAATGAAAGTTGACGTCTCTTTGATATGGTAGAATTTGATGTGGGTTTGCTTTTTATCCCTCTAAATGGAGGGAATAACATGATGAGGAATAAATTTATCACTTAAAATAAGAATCATTTTTTTTTTTTCATATTTTGTTTGGTTTGAAGGATAATAATATGGGTTTATAGGTAGGATAAATTAAATTAATACAGATTAGTGTGATGTTTGATATCATGTTCTATTAATGTGGTCAACTCCTACTTAATCCTACTTCTACCTGCTATTTTGTGGGAATAACCCATACTAATAATCCGGCCTCCCCTCTCGGATAACTTTAATACTGCGAAGTTGGATAAAAATTCTGCTACCCTTCTTCACGTATATCGATGCAAATGCCCAAGTAATGGTGGACACACATGATATTTTTAAAATTATATGAGGATAGTTTTGGTATTAGATAATATAATCCGATATAATCCTATGGATATCAAACACAATATAGGATTAAGTAGCCATGATATCAAACACCCATGAAATAATATAAATTCACACTAATCCACACTAATTTCTCAAGATAATTTTAATCCTAATCAATCCTAAACTGCAAATCAAACGGCCCCTAGGGTGGTATAAAATTATATCACCCTTTTTTAGGTATAAAATTATCCATTTTTCCAAGATAAGAAGCTGTCTGAAAAATTATACAATTTGCCCGAATTTTTCATACATTAAAACAAACAAGGTATAAGATAGTAACTGTAACTTATCCCTTCCTTATATCTCAAACCAAACACACCGGATCCGTTTGTTTTTTATCCCTCTAAATGGAGGGATAGTATAATGAAATATAAATTTATCATTTAAAATAGGGACCACATTTTTTATATCTTATTTGGTTTGAATGATAATGTATTTATCCACTCTGGTATAAAATTATAACACCTTTTCTTAAGTATAAAATTATTCCTTTTCTAAAGGATAAGGAGCTGCCCGAAAAATTATACAATATGTTCAAATTTTTTCATACATCAAAGTAAACGAGGTATAAGGTGATAAATGCAGCTTATCTATTCCTTATACGTATCTCAAAGAAAACACATAATATAAATATTAATTTGTAATTTTGTATCACTTGAGGTATAATTGTTAAATAGTTCAAACATTAGGATATAAAATACTCCATCTGTCCCACTCTAATAGTCATGTTTCCTTTTTCGGGATGTCCCACTCCAATAGTCTTGTTTCTATTTTTGGTAATGATTTTACACTATAAACAATATGGTCTCACACACATTTATACACTTTTACATTAAAAAAGTAAGTTTCTTAATCTCCGTGCCTAAAAGAAATGAGATTATTGGATTGAGACAGAGGGAGTAGTATTTTTCCAACATATTATTGTATAATTGGGTAATTTTATTATTGGTCCCTTTTATTTATTTATAGTCCAAAGTCTAGTAAATATAAATGTAAGTCGTTATAGCCATCTAGTGCTTAAAAATCTTATGAAATTAAGATAATGCACTCGAAGTATTACTATATACGTACAAACTTTATTAAAATGATCACTACGTACAACTTTCTAGAAACATTGCTTTTGAGATTCGTCTCTTTGATGGGTCTAATGTGACTTTGCAATGATATACTCCTTTCGTTCATAAAAAATAGTCGATTTTTGTTATTTTGGGATGTTTATTTATTTTATTTTATTTTTATCTTTAAAATTTATCTATGATGAGTCATATTTTCTACATACACTACAATTAATTATCATTATAAATATATTTTTTTTAAGTGAGATTATTTCTCCACTCACAATACAATAATTATTTTTATTAAAATTTATACCGTTTAGAACTATTTTTAGTGGACGGAGTGAGGAAGTATATAAAACTCAGGATTATAATTCATCTCCAAATAAACAAGTTGTTTTTTAAAGCTGGCTTACAACAGTTAAATCACATGAACATGTTATCATAGCCATGCTTTTGTTGGAAAGTCATATACATAGCTTTCCAATTATTTATTACTTGAACCTCTCTAAATAAATTGTATATTACTTGAATCATCGCCCACTTATTGTGAAAGTAATTCAATCTAAGGTTTACTAATTTATCAAAATTTATCAAATTTATATCCTTTTATAGGTACAAGTACCATGTATATGCATATCGTAATTCGTGTTCAAAGCAAAATATTTTGTCATCTCTCTTTTCCTAATCAGGCACCCATTGATGATTAAATGTTTCGATGACTATCGATTTTGGTAGATAAAAAGAGAAGTGAATAAGCCGTAAAATGCAATATATTAGTAAGAAAACATATATTCTCTCCGTCCATAAAAGAACTTTCTAGGAGGGAGTGGCACGGGTTTAAAAAAAAATATTGTTGAGTGTATTGAGAGTGGATAAAAGGTAATTGAGTGTATTGTGAGTGGTGAAAATGTGTTATAATTAATATTGGGAGTTGTGAAAAGTGAAAAGTTAGAGGATTATAAGTGGTGGGGTATAGTCCAAAAATAAGTAGGAAGTTCTTTTGTGGACGTCTCAAAAAGAAAAGATAGAAAGTTCTTTCATGGACGGAGGGAGTATAAATCTAAAGTTTAAATGAGAATTCAAGAACGGCAACATATATAGACTTAACTTTTGGTAACTCACAAGTCATGTCATCAATCGACATGCAAAAAATGATGTTAGAATATTTTAGTTGAGAAATGAGTGAAGCACCCAACTTCCACGAAACAACGCCACCTCCAGTAAACCAACTCACACAAAAAAATCAGCTTTTTTAAAAAGAAAAGAGCATAGAGAATAAAAAATATATTAATTATCTTCAAAAAGCTAAAAATCAGAATAGCATATATGGTCTAAAAGGTGGTGTTTTTTCCACCCAATTTTGAGATGTTATTTGAAGAATATTGAGCTCAAAACCTACGAGGATATTGATGTTGGTGGGAGGCTGAGGTGTCGAGTTCCCATTGGTGGATAATAATCAAAATTCCATCACAAGATTGAAAATGAGCGGTACACAAATCATTAGGGAAACGCCCTATTTGTGGTACACACCTTCAACGTGTGATGATTTATAGAATTCAAGACCCACTCCAATTTCACAAATCATTAATGACTCTTCATTTCTTCAAAAAGTATAACAAAACTCCAAATTTTGAAGGTATATTATGTAATGCCGGAATTTTATGTCAAATGATTTTCATACCCGAAATCGGGTCTAAATTTGAAACCAATACTTCCTCCACAATAAAATTTCATATGAATGACACGGGTTATAATTAAGACAAGGTTGTTGAGTGTACATATTAGAAGTGGTGAAAATATGTTGTAATTATTATTGATAGTGGTTAAAAAGTGAAAATAAGGGTAAATAAGATATTATAATTAAGTGGTGGGGTACACTGCAAAAGTAGAATATGAAATTTTTTTGTGGACGTTTAAAAAAAAGTAAATTCCATCACGGACAGAAGAAATATTAATATTTACTATAAAATTTCAATTATATATATAGCATAAATCATAGGACAAATGAATACTCTTCGATATAGCAATCAATGCTTTCAATATTCAACTTTTTAAATGAATTACAAATATGTCATCAATTATTTGTATTTTGAATTTATGTCTGCAAATGTAGGGTCTTGGCACTATAGTTGTTATATGTATTATCCTTCAAATAAGTTTCCTACTTAAGCCACTTGAAAGTTACAATCAAACAAGAGTGACGAGCTAGATCTAAAAAATCTAATGTGTCCATGATTACAAATATTTTAATCTTTTGGTGTTTTTTTTAAATCTTAGATGTGTAGCGATAGTTGAGTTTGTTGGTTTGCTGAGAGTTCACTAATGATAATTAAGTGGATAGAAATTACTTATTAAGTAGAGCAAGGCAAGAAGTACGTATGGATATTCTTTGCATTCGTATGCATCAAAACATGATATCACATTATTCTTTCTTGGGGCGTGTCGATCTTATAGTCTTTGCCTCCTTATATTTTTTGTTCTAAAACTAATTAAGTTATATATATCTTTAGTCATCTAATTAATTTAAGACGTGTTTCATGTATAAAATTTGAAGTAAAGTAGTATTCAAGAACTTCCAATGATAAATCAACAAATCTGCAGCTATAGCGTGATAAGAACACTCGAAATTAGTAGCAGATGCAAAAATATACTGCTAAAAATCCAAGAATTTCAAGGGGCACTAAACTGCAATAAAAAATACTCATTCCTTCTGTACCACCAATTTAGTTCTCTTTCATTTTCACACATATTAAGAAAATATATTTAATCTTCTTTATTAATCAATTCATAAATTGTATTTTTATTTTTTATACCTTATATATTACGTTTACACATCATTTTCACATTTAAATGAAACATTAAATAAGGTTAATTTAGTAAAATAATATTTTTATATACTATTGATTAAAAAGTGGATTATCTTTTTGGGACATTCCAAAATAGAATATAAATGACTATGGGAGTAGTTTAAAAGTCTACTAATATTTTCAAGAAGAAAAAAAATCGAAGGGAGGTTGTTTTCTGCCATAACATATCATTCATCAACCGAATGTGAAATTTTGTATTATGATATAAGCAGAAGTGATGTAGATTAATGTTCGATAATCGAAGTTGATTTATTAAAGAAATAAAGAAAAGAAAAGAGAAACGGTTTTCAAAGAAAATGGCGCCACATTGTGCACTACCAACAGTGGCACCAAAGAGAAACTAAACAATAAATTGGTCCACTTGTAAATGCTTAGTCAGAATCTCTACTAATTATAGTAGTAGTATTTGTTATCTCCCACTATCTAAAGCCTAATTGCTCCTCATTTTCTGCCTTTATAATGCCTTTTTTAAGAATGTGGCTGATGCCATCTTTCATTATTATTGTTCCCTTTTTGATTTGTTTATATATGTGCATGGAAATCTTACAAGACAAATTATTACTATTTCACTCAATAAAATGACCGTCCTTGTCAAAAATGATGTGTGTGCTTTTCTAGTCACAATCTAATTTAAGTATGCAAAAGAGCATATTAACCTTCACTTTTGTGGAATCTCTCGCTGTTTTTCAAGATGCATGTTTACCTCAGCTTCTCCAAAATTTTGTGCCACTTTTATATTTGTTGAAATTCAACTTTCGATTGCTCCGTCATTATCATGTTCTAGAAGTAGTACATATTCCTATATTATACACTAATTCAAATAACCAGCTTTTACTGTGATTACATCATAACATTAGTTCAATCTGAAATATTTAAGAATGCGATATATGCATCATAACTATTAACATAAATGAAATCCCTCTTCTTTTATATCATATCCCCTTCCGTGATCTCAGATATGGAATTAGATCAATTATTCTTAATGGTAATTAAAAACTGCATTATTGAGGAATACTTTATCCCTTTCTTGATTCGCCATTCCCAAAGGAACAACTAATATCCACACTACTGTTTTGGTATATTTCACAAATGACATAATTTAACGAAATATAAACTTAGCTACATATTGTCACAAAAGAAGGTATATTCACATTGCACAAAAGAGCAAAGCAAACATTTGTGAAGAGCACAAACTAATATTCTTGATAAACACAAAAGAATAATACAAGGGCTGAAGCTGAAGCCCCGTGTATCAGCTTAATATCTCTTCAACTGTACAAACTCTATGCAAATGCAGTTAGATTTCTGCCATTTGTTATCAACTTAAAACAAATGCCCACAACATATGGTAAACAAACTTTCCTAATCTAAAATAGTGTGATCCCATAAACAAAAATCAACCAATGCTCAATCGTGAATCTGAAGATCTTAGATTGGTTTGACGTCTTGGGATGCCAATCTCACAAGCATTCACCCTAGCAGCAAACCGTAGTGAACAAAGTGATTCGCCCACGGATGCAGGATCGGGTGAAACATTCACAAACATCAAAGTCTTTGAATCTCCGCCTAAGCAAGGCTGTATATATGAACAACATAAAACATTCAAACATAGTCTCATGACATAAATTGCGTTAATAAAATTGTCAAAATGCTTAAAACTCATGGGCTTTTCAAAAGATAATGTTGTCATGCAGAATTACCTGGAGAAGATAAGTGAGCTTGGAGTTCCTAAACGGCACGTGCTCCTCTTTCTTTGCCAAGGCAAAAATGACATCACTAAGTGCCGATAAACTTTTATTGATGGCCTGATCATGTTGATAACAAGGTACTTAATCAGACAGTGCAAGAAATTTTGCAAGAACAATTGAAGGCAACTATGCTTTTGATACCTGGGTTTCTTTAAGCCGATCCCCAGTCGAACCACTCTTGGAAAGACGCTCACTACCAGCAAGGTCAATTAGATTCAGCACACCTTGGACTTGCTGATCAGTGCTCTATACCATACATTAATGTGTATCAGCAAGTTCCAAACAATGAAACAGAGTTGCAATAGAGGAACAAACAGCATACTTTGAGCAAATAGTAATACCTCATTAACACCGACTATTCTTAGGGTAAAGACAAAATGGCTCCTTGAAGATTGTTCGTTCATTTGGGTCTTGCCAACAGACCTAAAGAGATAAATTTGGATAATGTAAGAAAGATCAATAGTATCTCGGTTGAATACCTAGCAACCAAAAGCAATCATATAACTTTAAAGTAAATGCTTTATATACTCTGTCAAAAGAAAAGGAGAAAAGAGGGTGAAAGTAAACACGCATTTGTTTTTGTACCTGCTCTGTGCAGCTCGTTCTAGGAGATAGGAAACTTCTCTGCTACTGCAGACATCAAAAATTGTAAGATCAGAGACAGAGGTGTTGCCATTTGCGTCGTGCTTGATAGCATATTGCTTCCCAGCAGTTTCTACTCGTGATGCATCAAAGGTTGATTTGTTTGTTGATAACAGGTCACGTATTGCTTCATTGTATATTTCAAGCATTGACACCTGAACATGCAAATAATTTTTAGCCAAAATATATAACATGTATATTCTTTGAAAAGGCATAAATGAAAGACCACAATTGCGTCCCGCACCTGCATCTCATACTTCCATCCTTGGGCTTCAAGCATTTGTTTTGTCTGAAATACTTGCTCTAGTGATCGTGGAATTAAACCTTTCTGATCTAGTAGTCCTGGCTTACCCATCATCGTATATGTCTTACCAGAGCCTGTTTGCCCATATGCAAATATGCAGACCTGATATGAAATGCAATTAAATTATTATACTTTGTCAATGAGCACTAATGCATCTAGGCAAACGAAGTTCCGTATCATAAGTATAGTTTCTATTCATAAGTCCTCATAAAAACTTTGAAATTTTGGCAAGTAAATAAGTGACTGCTCACCCTTACTAATAAGTTGGTAGAGTTTTCTTATCAGTTCATCAGTGATCAGCCGTTAGTAAAAATTTTATCTATCTTTAAATTTAAGTGCAAATGATTCTTGAGTTCAGCACAAATATACAACCTTGTATCCATCGAGTGCACTTTGAACAAGCTGTGATATCTCCAAGAAAACATCTTCTTGCGAGTTATCAGGCACGAACACTTTGTCAAAAGTGAAAGAGTGCTTTTGTCCTTGCAGTAAAACAAAAATGTAGTAAATTGTCAGGAGATTACTGACATGAGAACTATTAATAGTAAGAATATATATTACCAAGACTTAGGAAAATTGACTTACCATTTTGGCTCAAATCAATGCCTCGACCCTGTGCTTCCATTGATGTTGGGAATGAAACAACTTTTGCATCATCTACCCCATCATCAGAAAGCAGGGGTCTCACTCTACAGAATACACGTATGTTACCCTTCAACTCCTGTATTATTAACAAGGATTGCAATTAGACTAAAAAGTTCGAATAGGAAAAAATCTTAAATTTTTCAACAATAGGAAAGTGTAGTTATATAAAATCAAATAATTATCATGTAACTAGTTACCAGAATAGTGTTATGCATTTTTTTTCGAATTTTTTCCCCCTCTACAATCTTTATGTCTGCATCAGCTAGACGACTTTTCAACTCAAGAATCAATGACTTGTTCTCCTCAAATTCGGATCTTGTTTCCATGGCTGATAGATCGGAAAGCTAAAAAGGAAAAAAGAAAATGGCAAAATAGAACAAATACAAAGGTAGTTTTGTTAAATAAATTGCATTATGATTACATTAAAAGTGTCTTAAATTACAAAGCTAGGCTAAATCAACAACCTGCAATTTCCTTTGTGCAGCACCGAGCTCTTCATTTAATTGTCTTATTTGCTCACTTTGAGCCGAGCATGTTGACTGCAAAAAAAATATATATATCTATTAAATAAAACATTTCAATCCTTCACCAGCAAACATACAATTGAAAAAAGTAAACCTCCAGTTCCATCGTTTTACTGCTCAGAGTCTCCAAATCTGCTTTGTACTTTCCAGTACATTCCTTGTATTTTGAAACTTCAGATTGTAAACCTTGAACTTGTGACAATTGTCTATCACGGTCCTCCCTCACTTGTTGCAGATCACCTCTCAAGCTTGAAACCTCACTGCCTAGTGATTCTTTCTTCTTGATTGCCTCATCTTGGGATGCCTTTGAAGATCAAGTATGAAATGAGCCATTTTCAAATAGTGTTAATCAATATTCGATTAACTTGCATGAGGTTATGAACAAAGAAATGCATGTGCATGAACATAGAATAATAAGTCTTGGCATAAAGTGATTGACAACAAACTTTTTGGAAACAGTCCAAAAATAAACCAATCGAGCAAGTGATAACCATAAATTCAATGAAGTTGAATGTGTTTTATAAGTGCTTTCACTATATTTAATCTCAGTAACAGTTCATCTACATGCCTATCAGTGCATTTGGCATTTTCCGGTGAGATTAAAGGCAACAATCTAAATTTGACAATGAAAGTAGCTCGAAGACGTAAATTAGCATGCGGAAATTAGCATAGAAAGCTATAAATATTATTAACGAGCTGTAAATTCTTTGTAGGATTATTAAAATAATGGATACTTAAGCAATAAAGCGCAACAAAAATAACCTAACGTGACATACCAATCTACATATGTTAATCATATATCTGCAGTTCAACATGATAGAGGTGGCTGTCATATATCCAAAGAAACCCACCCCCACATTGTTGTGAAAGTGACATAATTTGGTGAACACCAAAAGCCAAACTACCTGCTATTATGAAATGCAATGCTTCAGACCAATGCTCGACTATCCTAATAAATAGATCTAATCGCCATTGAGCCTATACTTAAAGCACATGAGATCCTATTCTTTAACTTATATTTGGAACATGAGGAATTACTTATCATTTCATGCCGGATGAAAAGAACAGATATTACGAAACAAGGAACACCCAAAAAAATCTTACTCGTGACAAAATAAGCTGCTCTTGCAGAGAAGTATAGTGGCCCCTCAGAGTGCTTAGGTTTTCCACAACGGCTGCCTTTTCTTCCTGAACACGCTTGAGTGTTGTGTTTGTCGTTTCAAGATCTGATTGAAGCCTAGTGTTCCACTGATGCAAACTCGTGTTAAACTCTTGTAACCGCCTGTATGTATCATTAAGTGATTGAATCTGCAGAAAGGCAGTATCCGTGATGACAATTCTCAGTGTTGCACTCAGATGAAATCAATTCGAAATCATACTTCAAATTTACAAGCATTCACTACTTACCTTGTGGTTGGCACTATCATTATCTAGTTGACTTCGTCTGAGATCTTCAGAAAGAGAAGCTTGTAATTTCTCTGCAGCTACTCTCAAGTCTCTTTCTCTAGCCAAAGAATCCAATGCTTCCTAGAAGATTCATTTAACAATATAGTTTATGACAATCCAAAACACAAAAACGATACAACTGTTAATGCATGTGAAGCCTCGTACCAATCTATCTACTTCCTCCTTTGCAAACTTTGATTGCAATGCCTCCAAATTTTTCCTCAATTCCATAATAATAGAATTCAATTCATCTTCCTTGGCCTTCATCATCAACTCTGGAAAGAGCCACAAGAATGTTAAATTCTGGAACTTCCCTAATAAATTCCCAGGTAAAACAGAACACTGTTGATGAGACAAAGAACCAGTATACCCGAATCACTGCACTTCTTTTCTGTCAATTCCAATAGTTTTTTAGATGTTTCCTGCTCTTCCACATAGTTTGCTTCACGCTGTTGAAACGATTTGATACATTGCTTAAGCCTTTTAATGAGATCAACCATTTTGTCATTCTTCTCCTGCAACACAAAAGAATCACATCATAATCCAAGCATGAAACTTTCCTATAATAGGACAAACTACCAAAGCCCTCAACCCAAAACATATGCTCATTAACTGAAATCTCCACTACAACATACCCTGTAGTTTAAGTTTTTCTTCAACTTCTCGTTGAGTAATGCATCGACATCATCTTTGCTGAACTCAATTGCACCACAATCAGAACCAGAATTGCTTGGCGGCCCACTGAGTGGGGGTAGATCTTGGCCCCCATTTACAATTGAAAATGCTTGACGAGTTTGCGTTCGTGGTCCAGTGTTAGGTGGCATTTTTGTGCTTGCAATCTTTCTCCTCTTATCTATGGAAACCTCATCGATACCGGTACACTTGCTCTGTATAAACCAGCAGCACCCAATATTAATAACACTAAACGGAAATATCGTTAATTTGTGACTAGAGAAAAACTTACAACGGAAAAAAAAAAAAAAAAAAAAAAACACAACAACGAGAACAGAACAAAATAATCCCATAAAAATCCTCCCTGAAATTTAGAGAACATAGAGCTCCGGAATTTATCTAGAAGCAAAATGTGTGTAAATGTAGAAATCCGAGAAATTAAGCAACTAAAACAAAAAAGGGGAAAAGAATCCTACCAATTTTCAAAAGAGATTAACATTAGTCGAAGAGAAACTCACTTGTGAAGGGCTGGAAGGAGCCTTATTCTGGTTCTTGGAAGCCATTTGAATGAAGAGCGGATGTATTAGAGATTAAGAGAGAGGAGATAGTGAGAGGCAGACGGTTTAAATTTGCTGGTGGGACCGCCCTTTATTGCAATGGAAGCTAAGGCAAAAAATTTATTATTGCTTTGAATTGCAGGGATCAGAAAAGAAAAAAAAAATTAAAAAGTCGAAACACAAAGGAAGAAGTGGAGTGTGGAATTTCAGATTACTGACAGTTAAAATTCTGGGTTCCTTTTCTGAAGCTTAAGATTATAAAAATTAGGATAAAATTGGGTATTGCTACTTTCGTCTTCCTTTTGATAGGGAATGAAGAAATTGGTAGAGTAATGAACTGGTAAATTTTGGTGAGATGTGAAGGAAGGTTTGACTGGGGAAGAAAGAGTATGGCGATCCGGCTAGAGAGAGAGTGACATCGTCATTGTAGAGAGAGAGAGTGAGAGAGATGGAGAAGGGTGAGTGAGCGTCATTTGAATTTTTTTGTAATTGAATATAGCGGTATGTTCAGAGAGATCCGTTGTAAATATGACTTGACGATTATGCCCCTGTGGTTGCAGAAACCATATCTAGGCTCCACTTGGGAATTTATATTGTGTTAAACATAACTTTAATCCAAATACTGGATATTTTCTGAGAAATGTCGAATACTTTTTCTTTTGTTTACTAGTTATACTAGGAGACATTTATGCGAAAAACATCTATATTATTTAGTATTACAACGTTTGACATCTATTTCAATATTATAAATTTTAAATCTTGGCAAATTTGTATGCAATATATATATTTGCAAAGTCATGAGGCTGGAATTATGGCATTGAAAAATTTCATATGACATTTCAAATCTCACAATCACGTGTAAGTTTCCAAATTTCATGTATATATTTTACGTGCCGAGTACAATTATCGATGTTGAAATGATATTATTGTGAAAAATGTGAAAATGGTTTCGAGTTTTCAAAGGCTCATAAAAGTGTCATTTTTTTTTAAAATTTCATTTTTTTTTAAACAAAATCATATTTGTTTAATTAATATGACTCATGTTGTGTGTGCATAATTTTATATATTTTAAAAGGAAAGATTTACTTTGATGAAAAGTCTCAATTTATTTTTAAGAAAAGTTTTATTTAAGTAATATAACTAGTAGTGTCCCCTAAATAAGTATATTAAAATAGTGCCAGGCGTTCCCAAATCGAGTTTGGGGCGCAGAACTCCACCTCCTTTTAAATAAATCAGGTTTTTTCATTTCATATTTAGTGTTCGTTTGGTTCAAGTAGAAGAATGGAAAGAGAATGAAATCAAATAAAGGAATTGAATGGTAACAATAATCATTTACTTTTATTGAGTGTTTTGTTTAACAATGGAAATGAATCATTAGTAAGGGATTCCATTTCTTTTGTTTTTCCTCTATTTTGAGGGGTAATAAAGTGGGTGATTGGGCTTTCCTCAAGAAAGGGTAATGGTTAACTCATTACCCAAACCAAATATGTTTGGATTCACTTAATTGATTCACTTTCCAACCTCTAAAAACATCCAACCACACGTTGATATATGTTACTCCTCAAAATGGAAGGGAAACAAAAGAAAGAGAATCTCTTACTAATGATTCATTTCCATTGTTAAATCAAACACTTAATAAAAGTAATAATTATTGTTACAATTCCACTCCTTTATTTGATTGCATTCCCTTTCCATTCCTCTACTTAAACCAAACGAGCATTTATTAGGAATCTAAATAATTATGAATTTTTTTGGTACATTATTATGTTAAAAATGTTAAAACAATATAGAGAAATATCGTAGACGATGAAGGAGAAGGAGAAGAGAAAACTTGGGATAAATCCTTTGTAGACTATATTGTGTAAAAGTATAAAATACCAGAAGAAGAGTATATACTCTTAATAAATTAACTAGCAACTAATTTAAGTAAAGTAACAACTAATTTTAATAATCTGCACTTATTAATTTTCCTTTTTTCTTTTACATTTTAACACATTATATTTCATAATTAATAAGTTTCTTTAATTGGTAGTTAATAAGTTGATCGCAGTCAAAAGGGGAGGATGATGCACGACTATAGTTCCATAAAAGTGAATTTTCATATTCAAAGTTCTTTTAAAATCGATTCACGTGCAAAATATTTGGAATCTTATTTCCATCCGGCGTCAAATAATGTCGTTATCTGCTAAAAATATAAAAGTAAAAATGCTGTTATTATGCACCAAATATCCCTATTGACAAATAAAGAATCGATATCAGGTTTTTTATGCATGCCAAGCAAAAATCTAGTCACTATTTTGTGCTGTGTTTGGCTGACGAGATTGAATTTGTCCGAAATTATTTAAGATTGAGTTGGTTCGCGATTAATTTTGTTATAGAAATAGGTCAATACTCATAATCTAAAATTATTTTTATGTGATATTATCCCAAGATTGTCTATCGAACCCGTATTCATCCAACCAAACAAGATATCATAAAATTAATCTAACCTTCAAATCTAATAACCCCTAAGATTACTCTCATTAGTTGCTTTATCAACAAAGTCATGGGAAAGGAAAAAAATTAAGAATTACAAAATAAATATAAATTGCACTCATTTGTGTGACATTTGGTGGTAGGGATGGCAATGGATCCTGGACCTAGTTCAGATTCGTGGATCTAGATTCGTTTTTACGGATCTGAATCTCAATTTTTGGACCCGCGGATCTGGATCTCAATTTTTAAAACGGATCTGGATTTGGATCTTGAAATTTGAGATTCGGATCCGACCCAGATCCGACCCGTGGATCCATTTTATATAATTATATTATTTATTTTTTATATTTATTTTATTAATAATATTAGATATATTAAAAATTAAAAATAATAGACAAATTAGAATTACTTTGCAAAGAATTTGTATTGCATGAATGTATTTTGTGCAATATTTTTCATGATGGAAATTAGATATTGATTTTATGATTTTTTTTTAATTTAATTTAAAAATAGTAGATCCATGGATCTGGACCCGCGGATCTGGATCCAAAATTTTCAGATCCACGAATCTGGATCTGGTATTGATGAGATCCGGTTCAGATCCGGCCCGTTGTCATCCCTATTTGGTGGCCATCCGTCCCAAGGTCATGAGAAAGCCATTGCCACTTAGCACCCTCTTATTGGGTGCCACTTAATTATATATATTATTTTTGAATATTAATATTTAATAAATATTTATGATAAAAAAAATATTAAAATTTGACAAATTTCTCTATATTTAGGACTTGAAATTTTCTATCATCACTATATGGACGGAAGCTATTTTTTTGTTATCCTTATTTTCTATCTCCATCTCATATTTCTATCTATTTGTACTTTGATTTATGTATTTTTAATTTTATTTTAACTCTTGTAATTTTGTTTTATGATCAAGTAAATTATGAGTTTCTAAATGTATGATAATTAATTTTATCTCAAATATGAATTTCAAAAATAATTTATATTTTTTCTATTTTCTTAATAATTTTGTTAATACATTTAAAATTATTATAGCTAATATAAGAATAAAAATAAATTAAAATAAAAAAATAGGTCATATGAGTGTCACCTATGGGAATAGAAATAAGATGAAGATTGGATTGTGTATGTGGAGGAGAAAGAAATGAATATTTTAATTGAAGGTTGAGTTGAGAGAAAGTCACTGATGTGGATAATCGAAAGTCTGGCAATATTATGAAGTTGGATGTCGCATGGTGAGCCCACGTCATACTTGCGAAAGGATCGACAGCTTCTCCGTCAATGGCAATATTGTCATAAGTTAGTATGTGATGATCACGAAATAAGCATTGCTAAGTATAAGGATAGGGGGAGGAGAAATACATTTGACCAATTTTTTTTCATTTTGAGTTTCCTATTAATTAGTTTCTTGACACATAGGTAACGATAATTTGTTATGAGCATTTTGACTCTTAAGATTGTTAGTCATGTACATCAGGGAACTTCATTATCAGAGTATTGATCGTGGTGAAGTATTTTTCCAACTGATGGCTACAATAACTGATTGAACAGATGAGATCTTCCATCTAATACTTGCGTATGTGTAAAATTTGGTTGTGACTGAAAGCTCATTTGACAAAGAAAAATTTATTTTGAAAACGTTGTAGCTCATTAGTCCATGTTAATGCAGACTCCCAACTTTATCAAAACAATCTTAGAGTATGAATGGAAATCAGATGATGATGATTAGATGCATGACATTGCAGTAAATTAAATAACACGTACTCTCTTTGTCCATAAAAAAAAATTTCTAGGAGGGAGTGACACGAGTTTTGAGAAAAATATTATTTAGTGTATTGAGAGTGAAGAAAAAGTTATTGAGTGTATTGAGATTGGTGAAAATGTGTTATAATTAATATTGGGAGTTGTGAAAAAATGAAAAGTAAGTAATTAAAAGTAGTGGGGTACAGTTCAAAAATAGGTAGGAAGTTTTTTTGTGGACGTCCCAAAAAGAAAATTTCTTTCGTGGACAGAGGGAGTATTATTTAATGTGGTTTGGAGTACCTTTTCCTACATCCATGAACCTAATTCAATCAAGTGAATTCCTTTAACTTTGAAATCCCTTGAGATTATAATGATAGTAAATAGGAGTTTCCAACTAATGAGAAAGTTGTTACAAGTAAGAATAGCTTTAGGCTTTTCAGCACCTCTCTTTCTAGCTATGGTGGGAATGGAAGACGATGTGAATCTCTCTCATATGTAGATGCACTCGGGAAGTTACAATTTGGGAATGCATCCTTAACATAGAATAACAAAGAGGCGATGTCGCAATGAAGCGAATTCCTCTCATTTTTCATGGTGATAGGAGATAAAATCCACATAATCATTGAGAGAAGCCATTTGAAAATTATTCTCATTCAGCTTTGACGTGTATTCATATATAGGAGATAAAATCCACATAAGATCTAAATTCACTAAAACTTTCAAGGATACTTTTTTCCCTATTGCCCCTCAAATTAACCTTGTCGAAAAAAGAAAAAAATATATTTTTCTTTTTAAACGATGTCTAATATTTTGAGGTCGGCACTATTTTCAATATGTATAGATTAAATTGCACAAAAAATAACGGTAAAGGTGTATGTATTTTTTTCTAAATGTTAAGAAACATTTTTTTTTTCTTTGGCGAAAGAACAAATAATTTTAAAGATCGTATGACGGTAGATTCGACGAACCTGAAATTTTTGGACCCAGGCATTAATCACACTACCACTATATATACCAACACATGCGCACATTCAAGAATGTATTTGCTACTTAACACTATCATTTGTATTCAGCAAACATGCGACACCGAAACATCACCTGAATTAGCTCATAATCAAACTAATCAATAAATAAGTTTTCAATGAAGGTGTATGACTCTCTTACTCTCTACACATATATTTCAAGATCAATTTACCTGATTAGTGATGTTATTAATTATTATCACTTTAATGATCAAGTTAGATCTTTAAATCCTCTCTCCAACTTACACACACACACACACAAAACTACTTTATTCCATAATATGTATGGATAAATTAAGCATAAGCATAAAACTAAACATAATAATATCATGACCAGATCAAAACGCACAACTAATCAGCTCCGATAATTTAAATGAAACACAAATTGAATTCAAGAGACATTTGCAACATTAAAGCTTTAATTTGTTCTTTCCCTTGCGTGAAGAGGATGACAAGAATTTCCCCTTTAAGTTTAGCTTTGTTCCTTTTCACGAGAGAAAACTTGTTACGCACACAGAGAATAGTAAATAATTAATTAATTAATAAGGTGAGAAACAGTGCATGAGAGTTGTTGATCTATCTATTTCGTTTGTTGATGTTGTTTAATTTCAAACCTTTAAAGCTGATCGATGCTTGTTCTTTACAAACGCACTTATGCCTCTCAGCTTGTGCATTACTTTCATGGGAATTGGAACATTATTGTTATACATCTAACTTTCCAACTCACAAACACTAATTGATGCTCACTTCTTGCCTTTTCTTGGCTAAATGCCCAATATTTACTTTTGTGGGGATTTTCTAAGTAAATTTTTAAAAATAATGGCCCTTTTCACTCATATAATAACATCGGAATATTGATAGGGATTTATAGTTTCGATGTGGGGCGTCATTAAAAAAACGAATAATAATAATAATAAGGGTTAATTGCCCATAAAATACTAAACTTTCGTCCAATTCTATTTTTGCACACAAACTTTGAACTGTAGCGTGAAAATTACTAAACTTTAGATTTTATCTGATTTTGTTACTAATCCAAATTTTAGTCAAATATCAGGCTAATATGACGTGTCAATATTTGACGCGACATATCTATTTTTTTTTTTGATCGATAAAAGTGCAATATATTGAAAACTCGGTACCAGTAGTACCAAAACAGTTACAAAAAGGGAAGTGTGTACTCTCGGGAGCACCACAAAGAAAACGGAACATTCACTTCCACCATTTGGAAAGTCTTGTTCCAACTCCAAATTCTACCTTTAATCTCCAACACAAGTTTTTGTGGATCCCACTCCTTTCCTTCAAACCTACTTTCATTTCTAGAGCTCCACAGCAGCCAAATTGTTCCAACCCATAAAGCTTTCAAAAAATTTCTGATTTTCTTTCCTTTGCCACCATGAGTAAAAGACAAAAAATGTTGAGAGAGACCTTGTGGCTTTGCCGTTTTGATGTTGAGCCATTGCTGGATATAATCCCAAACTTGATCGGTTTTTGGGCAATGAATAAACAGGTGTTCCACCGTCTCTTCATGACCCACACATGCATTGCACCACTTCTCTTCCACTTGAATCGGTACGTTCCTCCTCACCAAATTGTCACACGTCGCCAATCTATTCCTCAAGCTTCGCCATGCAACAACCGTCGCCTTATGTGGAGTTGGCGCCTCCCAGACTTGGGCCAACCCCTCGTGGTGTTTAGATGCCATCTCGCCTTTCTCCTTTGAAATGGCCTCATATGCCGACTTGGCTGAGAAAACTCCGTCTTTTGCTGCTTTCCATTTCCATCCGTCTTTCTTTCCTGCACAGGGGGCCAAAGAAGAGATAACAAGCAGCAGATTATTAACCATTTCGATCTCCCTCTCACGCAAATCTCTTCTCCACCTGAACTCCCAATTCCACTCCTCACCCGCCCAATTTCCAAACTCTCCGACCAGCCCCTGCTGGTCTGAACTCAACGCGAATAATCTTGGGAACAAAAATTTCAACGGCCTATTCCCCGTCCACACCTCATCCCAGAATCTAATACCCAAGCCATTCCCGAGCTCGCGTGAGATATTCTCAGAGAACCATCTGTCATTTTCACCTCCCCTTCCTTTGTCAACAATTTTCGACCACCAGCCAGTCATCCCTCCTCTCATCCTGAGTCTGCACTGCCCATCTTCTCCCCACTCCAAATCCCCATACACAGATTTAATCACCCTTGCCCACAGCTCTTCCCCGCTCGCCAAGTATCTCCAAAACCATTTCAACATCAGCGCTCTATTAAACCATTCGAGATTTCGAAAACCCAAACCCCCTTCACATTTACTAAACCATTCGACATATCTATTGTTAATTTCTTATTAATAAAAAAAAGAACACAATGCAAATAACCCAAATTGTCAATAACTTAATATATCAAATCAAATAATAGTATTTTTTTAATTCTCAAGTTTAAATCAATTTTTTTCTAGTTCACTATTACACAACTAATTACTCCAATATATAAAATAAAAGTCATTCAAATAGTATAAATATGTATAGTTTATAAAAAAAATAATCTTTAGTTAATGAAAATTTAATAAACTTTATTACTTAGCTAAATAAATTTTTCATATATTAAATTATTGATAATTAAAATGTTCTTTGGCTGACACACCTAAATTCGAAGAATCCCCTTACTATTATTGAATTAATTCAATTAAAAAATACTTATTTATTAAATTGAGGTTTATTAAATTTAAAAAAATACTATTATTTGATTTGATATATTAAATTATTGACAATTTAAGTTATTTGCTTTGTGTTCTTTTTTTATTGGTAATAAATTAAATAAAAAATATTATTTTGCCAACTAATTGTCACGCAAGAATAAATACGTCACGTCAAAACTGGCACACCATATTATATATTAGCTTGGTATTTGGCCGGAATTTGGATTAGTAGCAAAATCAGATAAAATCAAAAGTTTAGTAATTATCACGCCACAGTTCAAAGTTTGTGTGCAAAACCAGAATTGGATGAAAGTTCAGTATTTTATGGGCAATTAACCCTAATAATAATAATAATAATAATAATAATAATTATTATTATTATTATTATTATTAGGGTTAATTGATAATAATAATAATAATAATAATAATAATAATAATAATAATAATTATTATTATTATTATTATTATTATTATTATTATTATTATTATTATTATTATTATAAAGAAAATCAATTAAGTCAATCTCATTTCGAGCAAATATTACTAAACCATCAATATAACAAAATTAATAGATCATTTAATATAAAAAAATTTGGGCTCTTAAAAGTTCAAACTATATTATTATCAAAAGTTCATATTTAGATAACCCAAAAATAATTTTAAAAAATCAGGAAATATACGAATATTATGAAAAAAGAAAATATAACAACAAATATGTTTATATAAATAAATAATTCGTACATATAACATAACTAAATTCAAATAAATCTATATAATGTTTTGATTTCTAATTTTTAGATATATAACTATTTTTTATTTACAAATTCATACTAAAATTAATGCAAATTCCTTCTCCATAATTGTATAAAAAATTATTATAACTAAAAAATATTTAAATTTTAAATAATTATAGTATGTAAACTTTTTTGAGAGGACAAAAATTCGACAACTACTTATTTTTCCACCAACAAATGAAAACAACAAAATACAAGAGTATGATATTCAACATTAGAGATAAATAAGAGAGCAAAAAAAATTGACACTTTTAATGATCATAACTTATTTTTTTTAAATTCAATTTTCATAATTTTTATATCGAATTAAAGATTTTTTCATAATCATTAATATAAGGGGTAATTGCCTGTAAATCCATAACGTTTACTCGGAATTGGTTTTTGCTCCCATTTTCGAAGGTGTGGCCCCTAAATACATAACCTTTTATTTTGTCTCATTTTTCTCCTGTCACCGGTTTTTTCTTACGCCGGCGCCGGAAATTACACCGTGGCAGCCGGAATTGACAAGGTGGCAGCCGGAAATTGACACATGGACATATTATTAACATGTGGAATAAAAATTTAAAACAAAAAAAGAAAAGAAAAACCCACATCATCATCTTCCCCAACCCCCAACTCCCAAACCCTAGTTTTCCTTCCCCCACCCGGCGCCGCCGCCTGCCGCCACCATCGCCACCGGCCGCCACCCCTGCCGCCACCATCGTTGTCGACCGCCCTCTCACACAATCACACAGAGAACAACCCCAGCCCCAGTTAATTTTCGACCACGCAAATCGGCCACGCAACCCCAACCCCGCCGATCTCTGCATCGGCCACGCAACCCCAGCCCCAGTTAATTTCCGGCCGCGCAAATCGGCCCCGCAACCCCTACCCCGTCGATCTCTGCAAATCGGCCACGCAACCCCAGCCCCAACGCAACACCACCCCACACCGCCACAAACTCGAACAGAAGGTGGAGACCGGATTTGGGGATTTAGGGCTTCGGATTTAAGGGTTTAGATCTGGGGAAGATTCAAGGTCTGGAAGGAAATGGCGGAAGGGGAATTGGGTGAAGCTCTCTTCCTCGGAAATGGGGCGAAAATGGCGGATTTGATGGTGGGAAGGGCTGACGGAATTTGGTGGTGGTGGTGGGAAGGGCTGACGAAACTTGGTGAGGTTGACGCCTAGGTTCGCCGCCGCCGCCGCGCGTTTGCCTTGGCTCCCCTCCAGCGAAATAGCCACCACGTCGCCGCCATGTCGCCGCTGAGCCGAGGTGAGGAGGGGGGTGGCTGGCGCCGTCGCAGGCGGCAGAGGGTGGGGGGAGGGGAGGAAGGGGAAGAAGATGATGGAGTTGGGAGAATTTTGTTTTTTTTTTTTAAATTTTATTCCACATGTTAATAATATGTCCATGTGTCAATTTCCGGCTGCCACCTTGTCAATTCCGGCTGCCACGGTGTAATTTCCGGCGCCGGCGTAAGAAAAAACCGGTGACAGGAGAAAAACGAGACAAAATAAAAGGTTATGTATTTAGGGGCCACACCTTCGAAAATGGGAGCAAAAACCAATTCCGAGTAAACGTTATGGATTTACAGGCAATTACCCCTTAATATAATACCCATAATGAATATTTTTTCATGAATCAAAGTTAACAATTTTTTTGAAAAGATTTGAAATAAAACAAAAAAGAAGAGAAAAAAAATTGGTGAGAAAAATTGAGAAGAGATAGAATGGTAAAAAAAACTTTAATTTTATACTCATAAATAGATTACTATAATGCGATAACATGCGCATCTCTCAGCGACAAAAAAATGACGGAGAATTAATTATAAAACAAATTGATCGTACATGAGACGTTGTAATTATTCATATTTTTAGTAATATAATCTCTCCTTCTCGTAATAGTATGCATAGTCTTTATCAATATAAACTAGTGTATAACCCGTCGAAATTCGACGGGATTTTAAATTATAATTTAAATTATTTAGTAGTATATTATTTTTATATAATATAATTAATTTTTAATTAATTTAATTTGATGTAATAGAATTTACATTAGACTAATCTTAACTATATCCCTCTATTAAATGTTAACTTTTTGCTAAATAGTAAAAATACCCGTTTATATAAAATTTGTACATTTTTAATATATTGACGAATAAGAATTAATTTAAGATCTCATTTTTCATCTAAGCATCATCTCATCTCATGATCATCAAGAACTCGAAAGACAATATTTGACTTTTGAACGCCAAACTTTTGAGCATTATCTCGTTTAGATCCTAAAATACTATGCATGACTAGGGGTGTAAGTGAGTCGAGCTAGCTCGCGAGCTACTCGGGATCGGCTCGAAGATTACTCGAAATCGACTCGATGTTAGTCGAGTCGAGCTCGAGCTCGAGCTACTCGAGTTGGTACCGAGCCCGAGTTCGAGTTTCGTGATACTCGACTCGTTAGGCTCGCGAGCCTTATCGAGCTCAAATAATTATATATATAATATATAATATATAATATATAAGCCCAAAATTAAATATATTTCAAAGCCCACAAAGATGGCCCAATTCCTAAGCCCATTCTAACAACTAGTGAATTTGAATTACACAAACCCTAACTCTCACAACAGTCAACAGCTGCTGGCGCGCCGCCCACCCCCAATCTCTCATCTCTCTCTCTCAGCTGGCCGGTGACACGCACTCCGGCACTCGACGCGACGGCGGCTCGGCCTTTCCGGCGAAGGTCCAGACAGCTTAACAGCAGCAGTCACGCACGCACGGTTCTGTGCGATTCTGCGCTGCACGAGCACGACCTCCATCCATTCCTGCCGTTTCTTCTCGCCATTTCCCGCCGTTTCTTCTCGCCATTTCCAACATTCCAGCACGACCTCCATCCACCATTCCAGCACGACCTCCATCCACCATTCCAGCACGACCTCCGACTGCCATTTCCCAGCCCACCGCGACAGCAGCAGCGACGCCGCGACGGCTCTGCCCTCCTCGGCGTGACAGTAGCAGCAGTGCAGCAGGTTCTATTTTCTAAATTTTGGTTGTGGTTTCTGTTTTTTGTTGGATTCATGTCCAAATAGATAGAAATCTTAGTTTCTGTTTTTTTTTTTGCTGCTAATTCTGCACTATAGCTTTTGTGATATCAAATTAGTGATTGTGACAGGAAGCATATGTTAGTGATTGTTAGTGATTGTTGTTTGTGTTTTGAAGTTAGCATTATAGCTAATTCTGCACTATAGCTTTTGTGACAGAAATCATATGTTAGTGATTGTTTGTGTTTTGAAGTTAGCATTATTTGTTGCTGTCTGCTGAACTTCATTGAACTTCATTGCTGTTGTTGGTTGTGTGCAGTCCTTAACTTCATTTAGAACATATAAATGTGTCAATTGCTCTAAATCAATCTAATAAGGGTAACTCTTTCAGTTGATAATGGCATTCTCCCCTCCTGAAGTCTCCTCAACAATGCCCAATGCAATAACATCTCAAAACTCCATTGACAATCAACATTCAACGGATGATCATATTGTTACAAATACTGACATTGAAGGTGGAAGTGGAGATGGTGAAACAGGTGGAAGTGGAGATGG
The DNA here is from genome assembly GCF_028751815.1 of Salvia miltiorrhiza. Lineage (NCBI taxonomy): Eukaryota > Viridiplantae > Streptophyta > Magnoliopsida > Lamiales > Lamiaceae > Salvia > Salvia miltiorrhiza. Next base: position 23,680,422 of record NC_080388.1, on the reverse strand, counting down.
TGGAGATGGTGAAACAGGTGGAAGTGCAGATGGTGAAACAGGTGGGAGTGGAGATGGTGATACAGGAGGAGCAGAAGATGATTTGCACTTTCAGCCGAAGAAGAGACAAAAGACTTCGAAAGTTTGGTTGGAGTTCAATGTAATTGATGCTGTCAATAAAGCCGAGTGCAAGCATTGCAAATCTAGACTATCGATTTTGAAGAGCAAGAGTACTACCCACCTCTCAAGACACTTGGCTTGTTGTTTGAAGCGAAAGCTAAATCAGAAGCAACAACAGAAGATTTCATTGGAGCCTATCAATGAAAATAGTGTTTCCATGGCTTCCATTGCTCTCACAGATGGCAAATTTGACATGAGAAAAATGAGGGAGGCAATTGCTCATTGGATACTCATGCACGAGCATCCATTTACAATTGTTGAAGAAGAAGGATTTAATATGATGCAGAAACGTGCAGCATTGGATTGGGAAAAGGTATCACGCAATACAATCAAGAAAGATTGTACTCAAGTGTATGATATTGAGAGGAAGAAGCTGATGGCACAACTAAAGAACATCAACAAGATTAGTGTGACTACCGATTTGTGGAGATCAACGAATCAGAAGATCGAATACATGGTACTTACTGGACATTTTGTTGACTCTTGCTGGAAATTGCAAAAAAGAGTTCTTAGTTTTGTTCATCTACCACCTCCTCATCGTGGTGTTGAGATAGCGGATAATCTTTACAAGTGTATGAAAGATTGGGGTATTGAGAATAAAGTGTTCACCATTTCAGTCGACAATGCTTCAAACAACGATGTGGCAATTCGCATATTGGCTGACACTTTCTCAAGAAACAAGAAGTTGTTATGTGGAGGTAAACTGTTCCATGTGCGGTGTTGTGCACACATCCTGAACCTTATGGTTCAGGAGGGACTTTCAAGGATTGCTTACATTATTGAAGACATACATGAAAGTGTGCTCTTCATCAATTACAATGAGGCAAGACTTCGAGCATTCTCTGAAATTGTGCAGCAGTTACAACTACCACATCGGAAGCTTGTTCTCGAGTGCAAAACAAGATGGAACTGAAGCACCCTTTATTCATGACATGGTTGGAGCTATGAAGACTAAATTTGACAAATATTGGGGAGAGTGCAACTTGTTGATGGCTATTGCTGCTATTTTAGATCCGAGGTGTAAGATGACGGTCATTGAGTATTGTTTTCCCAAAATGTATTCCAAAGAAGAAGCTCGTGAAAAAATCAAGAAAGTCAAGGATGCATTATATGAGTTGTATGATGAATATGTGGCGGACATGTATTCTGATACTTCTACACAAAGTGAGCAAATCATTGACAATACCGATCGCAGAAGTGGAGTTAAAGTAGCTTCGGGCTGGTCCGAGTTCATTCAACATGTGAAATCTGCTCAAACTAGTAAGCCACAACAGTCAGAGTTGAGCAACTACTTGGAAGAGGGATGTCATATTTGTGAAGATATGTCAACTCCATTTGATGCTTTAGAATGGTGGAGAACGAGTGCCTTGAAGTATCGTATATTATCTAAAATGGCTCGTGATATACTAGCTATTCCCGTCTCAACTGTGGCATCAGAAGCTACTTTTAGCGCAGGGGGTCGAGTTATTGATGCATATCGAGCCTCATTGAATGCCGATACAGTGCAAACATTGATTTGTGGAGGAGATTGGTGTCGTAGTCTTCATGGTGTGAAGAGAAAAAACAAAGTAAGTTATGTTTTTATTGTTTTATGGCTTCTTAAATTTATTTTAACTTAAATTGATTATCTTATTTTATACTACAGAGTGAGAAGAAACCTTTGGAGATTATGCTGCCCATTCCTTGAAAGTAAGATAGATTTTGCAATTATGTTTGTAGTTGTATTTAATTATAACCAGGTTACATGCCTTTTGGTCTAAAAGGAAAGCTATCAAACTCTTTCGTCCTTGTAGCTAAGGTGTTAAATGCTGTGAAAACTGTAGGTTTGATGTTGCTACTTTGATTATCAATGTTGTGGCTGGAATTTATGCTGGAAATGTCCCACTTGTGCAGGTGTCAGGTGTGTATTATATATATATATATATATGTATATAACAGTTTATAATATAATACATAGAGTTACATGTGAATTTATCCTCAAATGTTGTATGAAATGAACGAACTGTGCGTTCTTACAATTTATGAAATGAAATGAACTGTGAATTTATCCTCAACAGTTTGCTTGTGTTTTTCAAGATCGATTCAGCAGTTTATAATTATGTATTCACTCTCTTGGAAATTTGAATATCCTTGTGTATTGAATTATGATATGATATGTTAACTTTGCAGAATATGTATGGCTGAAGTTTGATCATGGTTGGTGTTGCCGTGTTGGTACTGGAGAGACGACTTGGTGTTGCCGATTCGGAAGCTGCAAATTTATATTTTTATGTTGTATTTCATTTAAGACTTGTTACTTTTCGAATTTTTGATGCCTTTAAACTATTTGAAAGTGCATTTTTATGCTTTCGATGTTTTTGGATATCTAAGATTTGTTATAATTGATTTGGAGAAAGACTTTTGGTGATGAAATGATTTGTGATTTTATTCAATTTGTTGAAGTATGTATGAAACGAGCTCAAACGAGCTCGAGCTCGCCGAGTTTGAACGAGCTCGAGTTCAACGAGCTTAAACGAGCTCGAGCTCAAACTCGAGTAAGACTCTACAATCGAGCTTAACCGAGTCGAGCTCGAGCTCACGAATATGACATCGAGTCGAGCTCGAGCTCAAAAAATTCAAGCTCGGCCGAGTCGAGCTCGAGCTCGAGCTTCCTCAAAATAGTCGAGCTCGAGTCTGAGCTTAGCGATACTCGACTCGACTCGGCTCATTTACACCCCTATGCATGACTTAATGTGTCAATCATTTGAACATCACTATCTGGTGCTTTAAATATCATAACTCACTTCTAAACATCATTTTCATTATGAGCTTGAAAGACCAGGGCTGACTTGTGAGATTATACAATCTGAAGCTTGTGAGATCATAACTAACTTCTAAACACCATCTTGTATAGAGCTTGAAATATCATAACTGAGTTTCAAGCATCATTTCGTTTGGAGTTTGAAAGAATAAAACTGACTCATGAAAATCATCATATTTGAAGTTTGAAAGACCATAACTAAGTTCTGAGAATTATCTCGTCTAAGGCTTGAGAAAATTGATGTGATATTCAAATTATATCATATTAATTTATTTAGTAGTATTTCTTTTGGTAATTTTTCATAAAAAATCAATGTGTAATCCAAAAAAAAAAATGCAAAATATCTTATTTTATGACCAAATTAAAATGGAGAAATAATTTATTTAATCACAAGTATTTATTTTAAAAAATAAAATTAATTATTTTTTTATTCAACTAAATAAATTCGATCAACTTTTATTGCAATTCAAATTGTATTAATCTCAATCACTTCACCAATTAAATGTGGGTTTTTGGTTTTAAGAGCATCCTTTTATATAGATTTTATTTTGGTGAAATCTCATAAAAAATCAATGTGGGATGAGAAGATTTTGATAAATAAGAATGAATATGAAAATGTCTAGAGAATTAGGATAAATAAAAGTGCAAAAGTATGGTGATGCCACATAGGAGTATTCCATTTTCCTATTAGATATGTGATTATTTTAAATTTTAATATGTATTCTCGTCCTAAACCCATATAATAATATCAACTAATTTCTCGAATTTTTTTAAATTTATAAAATATGTATATAACCAAATAAAATGTTAAACAATAATTTGTTAATAATCTCAATAAAATTTCAAACAATAAGAACCTATTTATTTCAAATATATTTAAATATATTTTTATTAATTTTTCAAAGTTAAGTATTTTTTTTTATTTAGATTTTTAAATGGTAAAGTTTAATAATAATTTTTTTTTAAAATTGTGAATTGTGAGATTTAATATAGATTCAATATATATGAGCATGTGTTAGATCAATTCGAGAATGATAATTTATTTGAAATTATTTTTCATGATCAAATTTAATTGAAGAATCTATTTATTTTAAATGTATCCCAAAAGTATCCTTTTATTTATGTTTTTTTCATAGTGAAGTTCAATAAAGATCAATGCGCAATGGTAAAATATAATATGGAACGATGTTAAGCTAATATATGAATGAAGATTAAGCCTTTTATTTAGATATATCATTATGAGATTAATGTGGAAATGCAGATTTATTTCAAATTATTTTATATGAAAAATTAAATTGAAAATTTTCTTTATTACACATATATCTTAGTATCATTTTCTTTATTTTATATGACCAAATTAAATTGAACTACCTATTTATTTAAAATACATTGAAGTATTATTAAGTACTTTATGTGACCAAATTCAATTGAAGAAAATATTTATTTCAATCCTTTTATTTAGGTTTGCAAATATTGAAATCTAATTACAGTTTTTAAAACTTTAAATTACATAAGCAGCTCACATCTATGCGTGCAGTATACAAAAACAATCATCGTCAGAAACTATCTTCTGCTTCTTCCCCTTGTATGCGACTTCCAAAAATCCTTAAATTTGTAACTCCAAACATGGAGCCTTTCCACACTCCCATAAGCATCTTTTTGCTAAATTAAATACTCCGAGTGTCGAAACTTATTTTTGATCATCTTTTTGCTTCTGAAACTATGTTCCACGTTACTGCTGTTCTAAGTTATTCAATTGTTAGAACATACTAAATTCGAAATTTTATTATTAGCACACTCCCATAAGCATACCTAGGAACATTACTCTGCACCAAAAATCCAAACCCAAATCCTTGGATGGACTGCAGAATCTGATGGATCGCATCGTGGCTTGTCTGGCGCCGCCAGCCTTCTTCAGAGCCGTGCCGTCTGCAAGCGGGAGTACGGCCTCATATTCTCGGCGGCCTTCATCGAAGTGTACCTGTAGGTGGCCCCTTCCTAGCTGCCTGTTATATATATATGTTCTATAGCTGCAACGTGAGTTCGTCGTAAATGAGATAGATGTATATTCTTAAATGATATTTTCACTACTCAAAACCACATTGAAAATCAACTTAACAGAGGATGTTCCACATATCAACCCCACGTCAATCAGCACGGCCGACCCACCATAACAACGACGACGACAGCAATAACAAAGAGGCGAATAACCCATATATGATATATCCACCTAAATTTATAACTAATATATACACAGCCGAGAAAATCTCATCTCATAAGCATTGAGTTATGATTCATCACATGAAAAAGAACAACACACAAGCACACGAGCGTTTCCAAATATAGTCAAATAGCAAACCTCAAGAGCAGCAGAGCGAGCAAAGAGCCAAGCCATTCTCAGATAAAGTTATTATTCGGAGAACTTTAAGCAAATAAAGAAGTGTGATGAAGAAATATAATATTTCTCACCTCAAGATCAGTTGCGCCGTCTCCAATCATGACTAAAGATTTGAAACCTTTAGCCTGAAAATAGAAGAGTTTTGACGAGGGTTGAAGAAAGAAGAAAAACGTATTGAAACCAAGAAATGTATGATTATAGCCTGACCTTCCTAATCTGCTGAACAGCAACGGCCTTCCCTCCACTTCTTGAAGTTCCCTCCACTTCTTGAAGTCGGCTCATTAGGATCAAACCCCGAGAATTCACCAGAGCTTCCAAATTGAAGTTGATTGGCATATATGTTCTCGAGTGGTATCCCAAGGAGTGTAGCGACGGGCTTCAAAAATATTGCATAGACTATATTTTAGAAGCCTACAAAAGCTCAAGCAGTGAAGAAGAGATTACTACTTTTAAAATAAGCAACTTACGTTTATCATTTGACGAAAACCTCCAGAGACCAGATAGACAGCCTTGTTCTTTTCATGCAACTTCTTCACCAGTGCATCAATTCCAGGAGAAAGCCTACATAATGGAAAGTAAGCAAGCCAACCACTTAGAAGAAAGCGAAATGCATTTATTTTCACACAACAAGATCTGATAAAAATTACAAAATTATTCAGCTCGTATAAATTCAGAATTTAAATCACTCCAGAACAACAGCTAACGTTATCATCTCTCACTCATAAATACATATGGAGTCAGATAGTTCAGACTGTATGCCAAGCATTGCTCGAGCACAGCAGGCATACACACATAGGTGTCTGTTTATCTAATATCTCTAAAACAAAATAGAACACTGATAAATCGCTTCACATTCCTCAATTTCTCTTACACTGTAAACTGAATAGTGCAGTCTATTTTAAAATGCATATATGCTTAAATAACATCACGAAATAAGTAACCAGTCAAAAAAAAAATCAGGAGACAAGATGCTTGGAAGCCAAGGTTAAAAGGAAGTGTCCAGTTACCAACTATAATACCTTACATTGTTGTGGAAACATGTTTCAAATTTCAAAATACAAAACCTCAAATTACCTTTGCCAAATTGAAAGAATATTACTCAGTTATGGCTCTCCACTTCAGTCGAGTTGAATATTCAAACTTTTTACTACAACACTTGTAAGTTCAAAATATAATGAGAAAGTTCCACCCGCTAAAATTTTAACCATGAACTCATATTAAGAAGCAAGTTGACATAAAAATGTATAAAGAGGATATCGCCAACCACAACAATAGTTTATTAGATCCCACTGGTTAAATCTCAAATGAAATTAGCCGTAACAGACAAACAAGTTTAATATACATATTTCACCATGACATAAACTGCTAATTTAACAAAAAGCTAGAAAATATTTTCTTTTCCTTGGGATAACTAACAAACCAATGACAGACAAATTTTGCATACCAAAAGAGGAACAAAACTCTTCTGCTCAGAACTACTTCAACTACACATAGAGGAGTTAGATCTAGACAAACACGCTAATAGAACTCTCCATGAGATAAGGTGCAATGTAAAAAGGTCGGCACATTTCATTACTTTCATTAAAATTTATGTACAACATGTAAAAAGAACAACACACAAGCACACGAGCGTTTCCAAATATAGTCAAATAGCAAACCTCAAGAGCAGCAGAGCGAGCAAAGAGCCAAGCCATTCTCAGATAAAGTTATTATCTTATCACCATAAGTTTGCTCTTAGAGTAATTCGCTAAAGAAACCCCACTACTCAGCAGTAAGCATAAGAAATAAAATTCATCAAAAAGAGCTGAGAGCTTACCGTTGCTGATTCAACAGATACAATACCATGAAGATTAAGACGCACTTTGACTTTCAATTATGCTGACATTAAGTTAAGACCAGTGCTTCCAGCATGGATGCCAATCAAGGCAATTTTAACTTGATGAAATCCAAAGAGTCGTTATGCATAAGTAAGGGCCTTCAAAGAAATTGACAACAGACTTCTGTTATATTTTTCAGTTTGCTAGAGTTAAATACATAATACAAAATCATTTGATAGAAGACTTAAGGCAGAACAAAAATGTAGGAATAGTGGCATTACAATACACAAGCATCACTCAACCAGATCTCTCTTTCTTATACATGGTTAGCAGCTGAGCATTACAATCAAGACAAAATAGTTTGAAACTTGGACGAAATTGATAGTCCATTTCTACGTCACAGGAAAAATGAAATCAATAACCAGGAAAATCGACGCACCTGCGAAGAAGAGTTAGAGTAGGGGCGGGATGCTACAATTATGAGAAACAATAGAAATATATAAACATCAAACTGTTCAAGCACATACCTTAAAAAATAGTCCGAAATCAGGCGGGGGAGATGGAGCACCAAATCCTGATTTCCAATTTTGATGTATCGGCGGCGCGGGACCCGATAGATAGAGATTAGCAAATCAACTGCTATGATAAGTATTTGCAGACAGCGGGAGAGGGAATTGACGTGACAAGGATTTGCAGACGGGGGAGATGAGATTTGAGAACGATTTGTAGACGGATGGAGAGAGATTTGAGAATGATCGGAAGATGGGATTCGAGAATGGTGACTGCAGACGGATGGAAAGGGATTTGAGCAGATTTGTTGATCAATTGCTAATTTAGTTTTGTAACAGTGATTGACCATGAAATTTGCAGAGGGATTGAGAGAAATTTTAGAAGTATTTGCAGATAAATTGCGCTCTAATTTGTAACGGTTGACTGAGTATGAGAATTGGTTTTTTTGCAGAGCTTGAGAATTGAAACGTATATAAAAATACATAATGCAAAATACAGGATTAGATAAATCAAAATGCTGGTTTGAGAGGGTGCCATGTAGGAGAGAGAAACAATATGAGGGCTAGAATATGTATTGCTTTATAGAATTGATAGATTTTAATGAATATTAGATGAATATGTGATGAGTGAAAAAAATCGACATAAATTTTAATAAATATTAAATGAACATATCATGAGTGGAGAAAATAAATTATTATTATAGAGAGAGTATAATAAAGTTGAAGCGGCATTGATAAAAGCTGTATTTTTTTCACATTATTTTTTGAGTGGATTTTGAAAATAGCCACTTTTAAATAGTAAAATTAAAAAATACCTACTAAGATAAAAAATTTAAAAATTAGCCACACTTACCATTTTACCCTTGCATATAAAAATTTAAAAATTGCCCGCGAATTCACAATTGTCATTAATTTTGGTTGTGAATTCAAGCTTTGAAACTCGAATCCACAACTGAATAGCTAGTATTGGTTGTGAATTCAAGTTTCAAAGTTTGAATTCACAACTAAAAATAGTGTCAGTTGTGAATTCGTGTGAATTCACAACTAGAAATAGTGTTGGTTATGAATTCAAGTTTTATTGGTTGTGAATTCACAACCAATGCTGGTAATTCAAAAATGGTAACAAAATTAGAGAAACGAAAAGTAGAATACTTCTATTCATAAACTATTTACTTTCAAGACTAAACCTAACAGCTAAAATATATCAGCGAAACAAGTGTTGAACATCAGATCTAGAAAAAGAAAAGGTGAATAACACAACAACAAAACTAAGCCTTTTTGGGTGATTTGGTTTTAGAGGCTTTCTCCGCCGCTGCCGCAGACTTCTTCGGCAAAAGCACCAGATTAATGTTGGTCAACACTCCGCCATTAGCGATGGTGACGTCGTGAAGCAATTTCCCCAATTCATCGTCGTTCCGCACCGCCAGCTACACACGCCTCGGCACAATTCTACTCTTCTTGTTGTCCCTCGCGGCGTTTCAGGCGAATTCCAACACCTATAACCCAAAGAGGCATCGAATCAAACAACTTATCACGACAATCAATTTCTCCAGCTATTCACGAAGAGGCAACTAGAAGTCGGCACTTGAACCACTGGAAAGAGTGAGAGAGAGAGAGAGAGAGAAAGAGCGGGGGGGGGGGGGGAGGAAGGAGAGAGAGACCAAGAAGAGAGAGATAGGGATTTAGTGTGGGTAGTTTTTTAATTTTAATCATAGGGGCAGTTTAGTCATTTAACACAAAATGGGTAATTTTTAAAGTTTTTTTATTTGAGTGGGTAAATTTTAAGTTTATTAAAAGAAAATGGCTACTTTCATATATTGACTCTTATTCTTTGTTAGTTATTTGGACTTTCACCGTATTAACTTTGAAAAATAATACGTCTCGAAAAACAACTTTGAAAAATAATACTGTAATTTTTACACAAAATAATTGACATCCTAGAGACAGAGAGCTAGAAAACAAATTCCTGTCTTTTTTTATTATTGTTAAAAAAAAAAAACCATGCATCCATGTCATTTTGATAAGTTGTTTAATTATGAAACTTTTTTTTAAGAGTTACAAGAGGGTTCTAATATAATCTAATAAGTAACCCGCACGCAGGCTGGACCTCTACACCACACAAAGGTGAAAAAACAACAGCATGCAGGCGGAACCACTACCCACACAAAGGTGGGAACACTACCCACACAAAAGTGAAAAAAATTACCCTCACGCAAGCGGGAATTAAACTCAAGACCTCTCATAAAGGAGAGTCTTTGGGTGCTTCAACTTTGCTATTTGAACTAAGCCTCATCGGCTTGCTTATGAAAGTTTTTGTTAAATTGTTAATATGTTATCGCCAAACTGAAACTACCATGCGGTAGAATTATGCTTTCGTATAATCTTAGTGGGAATTTTAAATTTTTATAAAAAATGTTATAAGTTATAAAAAAAATATTTTTAAAAAGTTCAAAATATTAGGTTTGTATAAAAATAAAACCATGTATTCATTTTCGGTTCCCAAAATTATGATGTCTCGCTGAATATCTCTGTATAACTTATATTTTATTATTTTAAATGATATGATATAAAACCGTAAAGATTAATTATCTTGATTTACGCCGTCATGCCAATTCTGATTGTAATAATTTGGTGGCAATTTTGTCAAAGAATTTGGATCACTTTCAAGTTAAGGAAAAAAGAAGATTAATAAAATAAGAATAGTGAGATTAGAATGGTACAAATGGCTGTAGCTTTTGTTTGTCGTGAAATTGAATGGTCCGAACTAAGCCGGTCATTTTTTTTAGGGAGTCATTTAGTCAATTTGATTTAGATAGATTGATACAAATTACAAAATCGTCCAATTGTTGTATGGGAAGGCCTGCAATATTGATTGCATCAAAAGATTTTTTTTTCTCAAATTGTTTTTTCTAACAAGCACACGTATTTCAATATTTCTAAAATCAATATCAACTTTGTACAAAATTATATGTTTGATGGTTAATTTGAGAGTAATTTTGTTTATTGTTAAAAACTTGCTACTTTCTCATTGTTAGAGTGAATTTTTATAAAATATTAGGTAAAAATAAAAAATATTGAACTTGATAGAATTGAAGCTTATGTCTATATGTTGGAGTAAGAAGAAGCTCATATTAGTAAAAAGCGTGTTTAGCTTTAGTTTGTTAAGAGAAGTTACAAAGTTGTTAGTGAGGTAGTTAAGATGTTAGTTAAGCTACTGAAGCCTGCGTGCTTCCTACTCTTTCTCTATTTATATATCTTTGTACCTTGTATTCCTTTGATTTAGTTTCAGTCAATACACAGAAAATCTCTCTCTCAAATCTTTACTCTTGTTTTCATTAAGTTCAACATGGTATCACTCGCCGATTGAAGATCTCATTCGTGGATCTTCCTCCTTCGATCAATTCTAGGTCGATTCTCCGATCCTCTCCTCGATCAATTCTCGATCGATCTACCGATTGAAAATCTCATTCGTTTTTTTCTTCTCGATCTATTCTAGATCGGTTATCACATCATCTCCTCGATCAATTCTCGATCGATCTCCTTTTTTTTTCTGTTCAAAGTTTGTTTTCTTCGTCAGATCTCATGGATTCACGCTCCAACTCTCCTCATCTACCTCACTTTCCCACCATTATCAAGCTTGATCGCCATAACTATGCCTTTTGGCGTGCTCAAGCTCTCTCTACCATACATGCTCATGGTTTTGATCGTTTCATCTCCCCCACCGCTGCTGCTCCCCACCGCTTTCTACCGTCAGCATCATCTGGTGCGCCTGCGCCTAATCCAGATTTCGAGATCTGGCACCGCAAAGATCAGCTGCTCCTCAGCTGGCTCCTATCCTCTCTAGCAGAATCGATGCTAGGACATGTAGTCCGCTGTGCAACTGCTGGCGATGTTTGGAATGTTCTAGAGCGTCTATTCATGTCACAGTCAAAGGCGCGCATCATGCAACTCAGACTTCTTCTACAGTCAACGAAAAAAGGCTCTCAATCAGTGGATGATTTCTTTCTTAAGATGCGTGGTTACGCGGATCAACTCTCTGCTGTTGGACAGGTTATCAACGATGATGAATTACTGATGTATATCTTGGCTGGTTTTGGTCAAGAATATGAGGCGCTTGTTGTTAACATCATGCATCACTCTCAACCTCAAAATCTGCAAGAGGTTCAGTATGCATTCCAAGCGTATGAACTACGCCTTCAACAACAGCAATCTACTATGCACACTCTGTTTGAACCTGCTGCTGCAAATGTTGCATATAGAGGAGGTCGAAGCTCAACTCCTGGCAGAGGCAGTTATCAAAACCGTGGTGGCAAAACTTCATCGGGAAAAGTCATTACTTGCCAACTCTGTGGCCGGAATGGACATGTTGCCATCAAGTGTTTCAAACGCTTTGACATTCACTTCACTGAAAATACTCTAACTTCTCCTCAGGCTTTCTATACTGATACTAGTAACTCGTCTGCTGATGCCTCTATTTCTCAGGAAGCTCTGCAGGATGACACAAATTGGTATGTGGATAGTGGAGCAACCGCTCACATCACAAATGATATGAACAATCTTGCTATATGCACTGACTACAATGGCTCTGAAAACCTTGTGGTTGGCAATGGTACAGCTCTCCCAATCTCTTCCATTGGTTCAAACAGTATATCTTCTTCTTCCTCACAACACTCATTACTTCTAAACAACATACTGTATGTGCCTCAAATTACTAAAAATCTCCTTAGCATTTCTCAGTTCACAAAAGATAATCATGTCACTATTGAGTTTAACCATAATTCGTGTTTTGTTAAGGACAATCACACCAACAAGGTGCTCCTGATGGGCAAACTCTCTAATGGACTGTACCAGCTTGACCTCTCTTCTCTCCATAACACCAGAAATCGTAACACTTCTACTGATTTCAATTGTAAAACTGTTACTGCTGTCTCTAGATCTCAAGGTATTTTCAACTGCATTCAAAGCTCTGTATCTTGTAATAAATCCCAGACTTTTGCTGGACTGTGTACACAATCTTTGAATACTTTACATAAAAGTCTTGGTCATCCTGGTTCCTATGCTTTAGCTCAAATATGCAAGTCTTTACACATTCCTTTTGATAGCTCTAAACTAGAATTTTGTGAGGCATGTAAACTTGGTAAAATGCATCAGAAACCTCACACTCCACAGGTTGTGCACACAAAAGCTCCTTTTGACTTAGTGCATTCTGACCTATGGGGACCATCACATGCATCCTCCACACTTGGTTACAAATACTATATAGCCTTTGTTGATGATTTTAGTAGATACACATGGCTTTTTCCCCTCACTCTAAAATCTCAAGCTGCCCAAGTTGTTATTAATTTCTTAACATATATCAAGTGTCAATTTAACACTCAAGTAAAATCTCTTCAAACTGACTGGGGAGGGGAGTTTAGGCCCTTAGTTTCACATCTCCAAACCTTAGGTATTCACTTCCAACACCCATGTCCCTATATCCATCAGCAAAATGGTAAAATTGAGAGAAAACATCAACATGTCGTAGACACTGGTCTTACTCTTCTAGCACAGTCCACTCTCCCATTTGAATTTTGGTGGGATGCTTTTCAAACAGCTGCCTTTCTTATAAACAGGCTGCCCACCCCTTCACTCAAGCATGTGTCTCCTTATCAAGTCTTGTTTAACAAAATACCTGATTACACAATACTAAAAGTTTTTGGTTGTACTTGTTATCCCTACCTAAGACCCTATAGAAATCATAAAATGCAGTATAGGTCTGAAAAGTGCATATTCTTGGGCTATAGTGAAAATCATAAAGGATATAGGTGTCTCAGTCCTCAAAAGAAAGTTTATATTACAGATACAGTTAGTTTCAATGAATTTGAATTTCCTTATGCATCTATGTTTACTTCTCCTCCTCCTTCTTCACTTTCTACTGCTGGTACACCATTTCCTGCACACATTCCTCTCCGACCTTCTGCCCCAACTCCACTTCCTCATTCCCCTCCATCATCTTCCTCAAATACTTCCTCATCCAACTCCAACTCTCCAGATGTTATCACATCAAATCCTTCCTCATCCAACTCCAATTCCTCTAGTACTCCAGATGTTATCACATCATCCTCAGAACCCAACTCAACTGAGCTCTCCCACCCCTCCACTAATCCTGCTCCATCACTCTCTCCGCCAACCCCACCTCCATCAAACCTTAACACTCATTCCATGGTTACCCGTGCCAAGCATGGTATTTTCAAGCCTAAAAGTTATGCTGCGCAGGTGTTCTATGTCTCAGTGAACAGTGAGCATAACTCCACTGATCTTGTTATCCAAGAAACCTTTGATGCAAGCAGTTTCTCTGCATCCTCTCATCCTCAAGAAACAAACACACTTCCTGCTCTGCCATTGTCCACAGAGGAGGCTCTAAATCACCCTGGTTGGCTAGCTGCAATGAACAAAGAAATAGCTGCTTTAGGTATTAAAGGCACTTGGATCTTACTGCCTCCTGACCCCAGCTATAAGGTAATAAGCAATAAATGGGTATTCCGGATAAAAACATTAGCTGATGGTGCTCTAGATCAGCTCAAAGCTCGCCTTGTTGCTCGCGGTTTTGAACAAATTGCTGGAGTGGATTATCTTCAAACCTTTAGCCCGGTTGTTAAAGCTTCTACAATCAGGCTCCTATTTTCTATTGCTGCCACCAAAGGTTGGGTAATCCAACAAGTGGATATCAATAATGCATTCTTAAATGGTGAATTGGAGGATACTATTTACATGAAGCAACCTCAAGGGTTCGAGGACCCTGCTCATCCTGACTATGTCTGCAAGTTGCAAAAGTCCTTGTATGGGCTTAAGCAAGCCCCTAGGGCTTGGTATGATAAGCTCTGAGGCCATCTTTATCAGCTTGGTTTTCAACGCTCCACCTCTGACTTCTCCTTATTCTACAAAAACTGTAATGGCAAGCTACTTATGGTGCTAATCTATGTAGATGATATTCTCATTACAGGTGATGATGATGCAGTTGTACATGACTTGATTGCTCAGCTACATGCAACTTTTGCTCTCAAACATCTTGGAGAAGTCAGTTACTTTTTAGGCATTGAAGTCACTAAGCCCACTTCCTCATCTTATTCACTATGCCAACGCAAATATCTCAATGAGTTGCTGGCCAAAGCAAATATGTCCTCCTGCAAACCTTGCTCTACACCGATGGCTACCTCTCCAAAACTTACAAAGGCAGATGGCTCTATCTTCTCTGATTCGTCTCTATATCGGAGCACTGTTGGGGCGCTCCAGTATCTAACGTTAACCCGCCCCGACATCGCTTTCTCAGTCAACAAACTTAGCCAATTTCTATCTCAGCCAACAGACGCCCATTGGTCTGCATGTAAGCGTGTTTTGCGTTATCTTAAAGGGACGTCCCATCTTGCTTTACAGTTCACACCTTCCTCTCACCTTCGGCTTGTTGGTTTCTCCGATGCCGACTATGCTGGCTGCCTCGATGATCGTCGGTCAACAGGGGGATGCTTCTTGGAGCTCCAAGAAGCAGCCGGTGGTTTCTCGCAGTAGTGCGGAATCGGAGTACCGCTCACTTGCGAACATCACAACTGAACTTTTATGGCTGCATGCTCTCTGCACAGAACTTGGCTTAGTCATTCCCAGTCCTCATCAAATATGGTGCGACAACACCAGTGCAGTGGCTCTTTCTGCCAACCCTGTTTTCCATTCTCGGACGAAGCATATCGAAGTAGACATACATTTTGTGCGCGAAAAGGTAATGGCCAAAGTTGTAGAGGTTGGTCATGTTCCCACTGAGGACCAAATAGCGGACATTTTCACCAAACCATTATCGGAGCATAGGTTCTGTCATCTTCGCAGTAAGCTCAACTTACTTCCTTTGGCATAAATGTTTCTAGGTCAAAGCAAATCTTTCTGGGAGTATGTTGGAGTAAGAAGAAGCTCATATTAGTAAAAAGCGTGTTTAGCTTTAGTTTGTTAAGAGAAGTTACAAAGTTGTTAGTGAGGTAGTTAAGATGTTAGTTAAGCTACTGAAGCATGCGTGCTTCCTACTCTTTCTCTATTTATATATCTTTGTACCTTGTATTCCTTTGATTTAGTTTCAGTCAATACACAGAAAATCTCTCTCTCAAATCTTTACTCTTGTTTTCATTAAGTTCAACACTATACAAGTTTTATAGGTGGAAACGAATCAAAAATAAAACTACAGATATAAGAAAATGAACTGAAACAAAAACAATGTGCAATAGAAATTTGCACGCGATGAGTGCATGTGGCAGTATGCCTGGACCGCATGCAAGGACGAAGCTACATACTAGACTTGATTGGACGATCACCCATACAATTTATTATTATTATTATATCAATTTTTTTATAAGTAAAATTATAATTATGCCCATCTATTTTTAAAATTTAGCTCCGTCCCTGACCACGTGCGACACCCTTTTTGTGCATTATAGTCCTAATATATTGACAAAATTTTATAATAGAATGCTCAGACCACAATTATTAATAAAATTTCACTATATATTTAACAAAATTTAAAATACTTGCAATCGAGTATATCGAGAATTTGATTGCATATATACATAATGGATTCATGTTTATATAGGGCTTGAGAAATATACCGAAAACTCGGTATATCGATCATATCGTACCGAAAAATATCGTAAAATATCGAACTTAAGGTATACTGGATTTTTCGGTAAGGTATGATATCGTACCGAAAATTTTCGGTAAGGTAAATGTATGAATTTTCCAAATATCGAGGTATACCGATACCACAATATATACCGAAAAAATCAATAAATATTGTATTAAAGGTATATACCGTATTATTGGTATACCAGTATATGCCGTCTAACGGTATATACCGCTGATGTGGTATAATACATTTGTCTGGTATACTGCAGTTTACAGTATATACCGATAATACGGTATCATACCTTGTTCGGTATGATACCGCGATTGTCGGTATACCGAAAATTACGATATATATATATATATATATATATATATATATATATTTAAAATATACATATTTTTATGTAGATACTTTTAAAAATATTGATTAATAATATTGTAGAATGATGTATATAATCTATGTAGTTTATTATACAATTTAATACTATAATATATGAATATACATGTATGAGAATATTACTAACTTATAACATCTATGTAGTTTATTATATAATATATGAATATATATGTATTAGAGGGCATATAAATATAATCAAACTATATAAAAATGAATAAAATGTAATATAATAATTTAATATAATTGAATTATAGCATTGTTTATATTAGTATTATAATATTGTTATTATATAATTACCTTATATGAGTTACATAGTTATGATATACTAATAGCTTTATATGAGTTACATAGTTATAATATACATATATGTGAATATGGTACTTAGGACTTGTACTAGTTTGAAATTATTAAGACATGAATAAATTTTGTGTAGTTTATTTTATTGTATTTGAGTTTATTATAGTTATTATATTTGTTAGATGTTGTTCATTAGGTAAACATATTTGAAAAAAAAATAAGTTATCGATAATAACGTATCGAAACTTATCAATTTTAATATACCGATTATTTTGTATACCGTGAATGTGCGGTATACTAAAATATGATACGGTATACCGAAACACAGTAAGATATATCAAAATAAAGGTACAGTGAAGGTATGAGATTTTTTCATACTGTACTTTAAGGTATACTGACCTAAGGTATACCGTAGGTAAAGATAAGGTAAATGTATGCGATTTTTCCATACCGAAGGTAAAAATAAGGTATAAAATATGAGGGATTTAATAAGGTATGCTGTACCGTCCAACGTCCAACGCCCAACCCCTATCTTTATATATTTTTCACTTGGTCCAAATTTGGACAGTGTCCCATAAAGTTTACCTTCCTTGTATGATTTGTAATTATTATATGCGCATCAAGTTTAATGAGTAGATGCATCCGTGGTGGATTCAAATTCCCTATTAGCTAACAAACATAAATGCGATGGCTACATTTTGTTAAAATCATAATTGCTCTATTAAAAATTCAGAATAGCCCACTAAGATAAATACTTTCCTTTTGGTTTGTACTAATTTGTGTGAATTTCAATTATAATATTATAAGTGGGAACATACAAAACGTTTTTTTTTTTTTTGGGTACCCATAAAAATGTGTGTAATTTGTGAGTGCGGCGATGATTTTACGTCTAAAAAGAATTGATAAAATTTAAACTTTAAGACTTTTAACCATAAAATCAATCATCCATGAATATATTTTTGTGTGTGATATGAGGGTGGGTGTGTAAGTCAAAATATGAATTAACTTTTGTATTAAATTTAACCTAATCGCCTGCACACACAAAAAAAAGTGGAACCACTACATAGGAATGATAAGCGGGGGCCCAACGTCTAGAAATGGTCCAATCTTGCTGAAAACTGCATAAACATAAACTTCAACAATTGCGAATGAGATTCACTGGACCACACTTTATGTCATATTTTATATTCTATTATCAATTTTGCTTAATTTTTTATTTATATTTTCTTCAATTTCAACTTTATATGCTTTAGTTAATTTTGTGATTATTAATTAAGATTTATTCCATCAATTTAGAACATATAATTATTTTTCATCATTTAATTTCACTTTTATTAGCTAATAATAGGTTGATAAATTCAAAGTCGTGCTATATACTTTTTAATACAATTAATTTTTTAAAATAAAACTTCAATATAATTCATAGTATTATTGTAGAGGCTAAAATCTACAATTGAAGTTGACGTCTGCACGTCCGGATAGATCGGGCACTAGCAACCTGTCAACACAAGAACACGTAAGAGCCCTAGGTTGAGCACCGGGTGGGGGTGTCGACCGTAGAGCCTCCGACGCTCAAGTCAGTAGCGGAATAGCAAAATAAAATGATAAGCGAATTGAAATATAGAGAAAGGCAGGCTGGAGTGTGCGGTTGCTCCAGGCTGTAAGCGGCGTCGGAGGGTGGAAACGGTGACAGTGTGTTGTGATAATGGAATATGGGAGGCGGAGGTAGGCCAAGTTGGCTAGGCGGCGGAGTAGAGAGAATTCAAGGAGTCGATAGCAAGTAAGATTTTTTCGTGTCCCTTTTGATGACCTAGTCGGGCTGTTTATATAGTGGACATCCAGCCGCTAGGGTTTCTACAGTCTGGCCTCGTCAAGGCCCTTATCTCCCAGGTCGTTGCGATTTGGACGGGATCGTAAAGATTCACCATTTGACTATGTCAGCTTGGCGAAAGATGTTTCTTAGGGTTGATGGCTAGGTCATGTGACTTCGTCAACAAGGTGGGCGGTAACCCTTGGGCCGGATGTGATACCTTCGGCCTGGTTATCGATTCAAGTTGATCTATAGCTTTTTGGGCTAGATACACCAATATGTTTGACTGACTGAGCCTTTTAGGATCGTGCCAGATTGGCGAGCTAGCTTGGCGGATTGACTTGATGGGCCAGGCTGAGTGCGAATTATTCAGCCTGACGGTTCAGACAGATTGGACTTGAAGTGGGATAGTCATCCTGGGTCGGTCCAGGTTGATCTCGAGATAAGTATAACTTGACTTATCAGGCTGGGCGAACAAGTTTTCTTAAGTAAATGGGTCAGCCTCGTTATTGATCCAAGTTGGTTCGAAGTTTGTCGGGCTGGACTGACCGGGCTGTTTAGCTCATTGGTCCAGCTTGGAAGGTTAATTGGGCTTGAGCCAAGTTGACGAACTTTGCCCACTACAGTTAGCCCCCCACTCTACAATTAGAATTTTCTAATTGGAGAGTCAATTTGATTATAGCTATTCCGTAGAGGTGAATTTCTCGGAACGTCGGGTTGTCTCAGTTGATATAACCAATCGGTTTGTAGAAAGGAAATTACTCCAGTTGGCGTCGACTTGCTATTAAATTTCGAGACCGGTTTGTAAAGCGTGTATATATAAATTGGCTTACCAGCCTGTAAATAATACCGCGAAAGTAGACGGCGTGGACAAGTTCGAATTTTTAAATGCCAGCTTGTAAATATGTGAGTTAAGTTAGATCGGTTTGCCAACATGGGATTTTGTACTTTATAAGCTTGGAGCGATTAATCAATTTTGAAGTTTATTTTCTTCAAAATACAGCTTGTTGAGCTTTGGAGCGCTTCACCAGCTTGGGGGTTTCTTTTCCCCTTGTTCTCTTGAAATTTGGAGCTTGATAATTTGAAATAGGTGCATATCTTCCAGCTTGGTTTTTTTTTTTTTTTGTTCTGTTGAAATTTGCAGTTTGAAAATTCGAAATAGACACGTTGAAATAGGCAGATATTTCTCAGTTTGGAAATTTGAGGTGGAGAATTTTTCTAATTTCTCCATCCTGGCTTATTTGTCAAAATACAGCTTGTAGTTATTGTCGATACAAATTATACAGCTTGTAGTTATGTTGACAAATGAAGAATTCAGTCTGTGTTGACAACTGATAACCGTGTCCAACTTGGGACTAAAAGAATACAATTTGTAGAGATGTAGAGCAGCTTGAATTTTCTTCTCTCTTAGAAATTTGAAATAGGTAAATGTTTCCCAGCTTGGGTTTTTGGAATAGGCAAAATTCCCTATTACTCCAACCTGGCTTATTGTCGGAAATATAACACAGCTTGGAATTGTAGAATACGCAAGGTTTTTATTTACTCCAGCTTGGCTCATTGTCGAAAATTGAGTAACTAATTGCTCCAACTTGTATGTAACATATTGAACCCAGTAATAGAATTGATTCTTCAAATTAACTCATTTTCAGCCTGTGACGAATCTTCTATTTATCCTAGCCTGATTCGAATTTTCTGGATGTTGGATTATTTTGTACTATTGATGTAGATCTTTTCAATCTTGCCTAATCTCCAATCTGGTTCGACAATTGAAGAAGGAAAATAGAATTAATATTATAGTATATCCAGCCTGGCTCGTCTATCGGAATAGTGGAGTATTTCAGTCTGGTTCAATTTCTGAGAGTTAAAACTTGCAAGAGGCAAATTTGCTAAGTATTCCAGCCTGGCCCGTTTATTGAAATTGTGGAGTATTTCAGTCTGGCTTGATTTTCAAATTAATTCCTCCAGCCTGTCTGTAGTATGTTGATTCCAATTTTCAAATTGATTAAACTCCAGCCTGGGTCTAATTGTCGAAATAACTAAATGATCCAGCCTGTAATGCGACATATTAAGTCGAATTGCACTATCGATTCCTTAAATCAATTGCTTTCCAGCCTGGTCAAGAAATTGAAGAAATGGGTGTTATTGGTTTCCCCGTCTGGTCCAAATGAAGAAGAAAAAGGGAGTATCTTTCTCTCTCCCATCTTATTTTCTTTTTCTCGTTTCACTCTCTCGCCTCTTTCTTCCTGTAGGGCAGAAGCGGCTCAGACCGCCGAACGGCGGTTGGTGCCTAGGTTTTTTCAGGCGTGGCTTAGGGGCTGGGGTCGTTAGGCGAGCGGTGGTTGGACGTTGCTTCGTCGGAGGAGGAGCCACCGCAGTGGGTTCCGGCTGAAGAGAGAGGTAGCGGTTCGGCCGTGCGCGTGTGCGAGGGAGAAGAGAAGACGAGAGGACGCAGCGTCGATTTCAATTTGGGGATTTGGGTGACGCCGTCGTTCAATAGGCGACGGCGGTGACTGCGATTGAGAGAGAGATTTGTGTTTTTTGGGGCCGGATCTGTGATTTGTGTGAGGGAGAAGAGGAGATTGATAGAGGAAGATGGCTCTTGGCCGCCAGAGGACAGAGGGAGCAACGTCAGTTCTTCTAGTTGTTTCCCTGAACGGACGGTGGCAGCCCGAGGTGAGACATGCGGCGGCGGCGTGGTGTCGCCAGTGACCGTTGCTTATTGTGTGTAGTGAGGGAGACGAGCTGGGAAGAGATTCAGGCAGCGAAGGTGATGCTCCAACCGTTTTTCGCCGGTGTTCAGTGGAGAAGAAGGTTAGGTTGGATCTTTGTATTACAAAATACCTTATCTTAAGTTGCTATTGTGTATCACTTGGAGGTGGCGGTGCCTTCGCCGGAAGAGCTGCTGCCGCGGTGGGTTCGGCTGAAGAGAGAGGTGGCGGCAATGTGGCGTTGCCGGCGGCTGTAGTAGAGTTGTGAGATGAGAGGGTCGAACTGGGGAAGTCGCGTCCGACAGTTTTTGAGGTAAGTCGTGCTATAATTCCTTTTCACTTTTAGAGTTCTTGTAATTTTGGGATAGATTTGAGCGAGGAGTTTTTTTTTTTGCTTTTGTGAATCTGTAATTCACAGCCTGTATCTGTGTTGTGTCATCAATTTGAATTTGTGACTTGTATTATCTACGTTTGCTAGTTTGAGAGGGAGTTGAGCAGCCGGAGAGGCGAGGTAGGCGGCGGCAACCAAGTGTCGCCGACGACAGCTGCTGATTTGTGCAGCGAAGAAGAGAAATTGTGGGGCGTCTGGCGCAGGGGCGAATGGCTTTGCCTGCTCCTGTGGCCGCCGGATTCTGGACGCAGCGACGCCGCTTTGGGCTTATGTGTGTTGCGTTCTCAGCTGAGGGAGAAAGAAGGAGGGTCAATTCTGGCGACCGTTTGGCCGGAGAATTTTCTTGGCAGCGGCGTGGTGAAGCACAATTTTGCTTATTTTCATTTTTTTTTTGTTTTTTTGTGGGGTCACCTTCTTCATATTTGAATACTTTGTTCAGATGGTGTAACATGATAAGCAACAGATAGGATTTCAATTTTTGATGGCCTTTGCTAATGAATGAATATTTTTGTGAAACTCTTGGATATTTTATTTTTGGAGATTAGAGCCTTGAACTTTGGCAACTTGATGAGCATCTTGTGGTATGTCGTTGTTTTCTCCACTTAGAGCACGTCACATGGAATCAAAACAGGGATCCTTATATAGGATCATATGGCTCTAAATATTATTAATGCAACAAATTGACAATACTTGGAGAATTAAAATTTATGTGGAATCTTTGTATTTTCTTTGGAATGTGTCTCCAATAATCCCACGTGAAATATAAAATCATTTGTCTTCTCATATATATTCTTTGATGCATGCGTGTCTGATATTTCATGATTGGGTGGTGATTTTTGTTGCCTGAGTGCAGTCTCTATTTCCTATTGGATTTGGGTTTGAAAATCCTCAAGCAATGTTGATTTTGTTTTTGTGTAATCTTTGGAAGATTGTTTGGTGATTTAAATTTGGACTTGAACGTCGAGTTGCAATCTATCAGTCAATTCTATAAATTCAAGGATAACTTTGCCAGTTTGGATTACTGATAATTGCCTTTTAAGCATGGCCTTGATTTGCTCTTTGTAAATCACTTTCTTGCAGAAGTTGGTGTTTTGTAGGATTATATGATTATATGTTTGCCCTTTGATGCATTGTTTAGTACTTAGCGATTTATTCATTTAGGTGTTTCTGGACATGTCTGCCTCTTTTGTGTCGAGTGGGTCGAGTAGTGAAAATTATAGATCGTCGGATGATGACGCGAGCTGTCTAGATATAGTGAATGGCGTGACAAGGAACGAGTCTCGGGCTCGGCGGGGCATGGTTGTTTTTTAGTTTGGGATTGGGCAAAATTTTTCTAGACCGCTTGAAGGAAGTATTCCCATGTACAAGCTGGGAGATAGGAGCCCGAGGTCTGCTATCACGTTTGACAAGTTGGATGAACTTCGTGCTGCCTATGCTATTCATCCTTGTGCCAATCTGGCTGCTTCATCCGATTTGGAAAGGCCCGATTGGTTATATCCAGGATGGACGGTCATGTATGAGTGTTTTCTCCAGATGGGTGCCCGCTTTCCTCTTCCTCGACTAGTGTTTGAGGCTTGCACTTACTACCGTATCGCTCCGGGTCAATTAGTTCCAAACGTGTGGCGCATTCTCATAGCCATTCAGGTTTTTAGTGAGCTGAGGGGTGTTCACTTCAATTTTTTTGAAGTTTTACAGGCTTACAGCTTGGAGAAGCATAGAACTGATGATGTTCGATATCAGTTTAAGGCAAATCGTCCACTTGCTATCTCTTCCGGATAGCGCCAAGAGTTGGCATTCTAGATATATTTTCATTTCAAATAACGCAATAGGGGAACCACATGATTCGATTGTGCCCCAGGCGTGGGAAGCTTGTAGTGAGTGTTACATGTTGGATGATTTGGAATTTTTGTTGTAGTACCATGCTATCATTTTTATGTATTCATAACTTACTCTTTTCATATTTTCTTATTTTGCAGCTTGTCTAAAGAGAGGCCCGTTTGGCATTTTATTGACTGTTTTTTTCTTGTTTGTTTTTGGAGGTTTTGAGCTTCTCTACGGGAGGGATTGGCTCAGGGACGGAGGACCGTGACAGAACGAGATCTTGAGAGAAGGTTATAGGCTCTTTTTTTTCACATATATACGTATATATAACTTGACTTGCCAACCTGGAATGTATCGCACAGGTAGATGGTGTGAACTGGTTTAGAATTAAGTGACAATCCGTATATGTGAGCTGGACGGGATCTGTTTGTCAACATAGATTTTGAAGTTTTACAAACTTGAAAATTTTCAAAGAAAGAGTATGGCTCATAGCCGTTTTGCCAACATGGGTCAAGCATGGAAAAGTGTCAGCTTATAAATAAGTAAGTCAGGCTGGACCTGTCTGTCAGCTTGAAATTTGATGATTTTTCAGCTTGGAACTATTCAAAGAAAGAGTATAGCATGTAGCCATTTGCCGATATGAATAGTGGTGTTTTACCAGCTTGGAATTATTCAAATAAGAAATACAACTTGTATCTGTCTTCGCAAGTTGGGATCTCACAAGTTGGTGCCATCGATATATAGTAATATTTGTAGATGTGTGAACCAAGAATTAAATACTAGCCTGTAGTTAAGTTAGTCAAGCTGAGTCTATTTAATTGTACGAAATTTGCGCCGTATACCAACGTGGAATTGTCGAAATAGGGACACCAACTTGTTGCACTTTTGTGTTTGTTGTAGAGTATGCAGAAAGCTGCCTTCCTTATAGAAAGAACTCTTGCGATGGTGGCAAAGCTTAATGAGTTGAAGGCTGAACGAGCAAGTTGGCAAGACAAGATGGTAGCCGTCAAGAAGGCGCGTGATAAGGCCAATAAGATTGTCAAGAAATTGGAGTCTGCCAAGTTGTAAGACGCTCATCGGCTGGAGCGAGCTGCAGCGGACTGCAAAGATCTCAAAGATAAGGTTGTTGTATTGAAGCAACAAATCCTTTATGCAAGCTGTGAGACGGAGATTTGAGTTCGGGGTGAGATGGCCTTGGCGTATCTCGAGAATCAGCCTCCCAAGACTTGGGATGTCCAGCAGTACGTTGATGAGTTCAATGAGTGGAAGGCTGACAGGGAGGAGCAAGAGGCGGAGCTAGCTAGCAACTTGGCTGGGATGACCACTGAAGACGACCATCCTCAGACGGGCGAGTGACTCTCTTAGGCGGATAAGGGATTTTGTTGTTTGTTCGCTTGTTTTTATTGTTTTCTTACATTGCACTTATTTGAGACTTGACTATTTAGCCGACCTCCCGTGTCGGCGTATGCGTGCTTTATATTCAGCTTGGACTTTAGACCATTGGGTCCTGTTTGAGCAACTTCTATCTTTTTATTAAAAAACTCTTGGAGAGTTGAAACTGTCGACCATTTGTGATATTTGCCTTCTTCTATAAATCAATGTGGTTTGTTGAAATCTTGTATAAACATTTTACGTATAAATCCGTTTAGAGCATACAGGCGCTTTATTGAAATGTCGCATGGATTGGTACAAGGTAGCTTGTATGCTTGAAAAAACAACAATTTGTCGAAGAGATGAATGGATGCAGCTTGTCCTTCACACTTTTATTTCGTTGCACCAGCCTGGACCGGATGTTGGAGAATTTATTGTTTTTTGAGCAAGGTCAGGTTGGACTTTGATTTTCTTTTGGTTATACAAGCTAGAATCGATTGACCTTGGCCAACTTGTGATTGCGTTTGATTTGGGCGAGTTGTGCCTCATTTTGGTGTGCAAACTAATCAAATAATTTTATGCAGTATGCCAGCTTGGGATTATTTTTTGAATCAAATGCTGGAATTGTAGAGTTGTCGGCTCTGAATTGCCTAAGTCGAATACTTGAAATTGAACCAAGTTGGTTTTCATTGGGTCGCACTGACTTCGACCAATTGTGGCTAGTACAATATGATGAGAATATATGAACATGTGGCACATTCAGACTTTCAAAAAGATGAATGTTTACAAACTTCTTATCTATCTAGTTGATTGCTCCAAGCTGGGTAGTCCATCCAATTTGATGATCAAGATGATTTTATCGACATAGGTTGATATTATCGTCGCAAACGGATTATCATTGACGACTTGTATTTCGCAAGGTGTTAACGTCGTAGGGCAGGCTGTGCCACGTTGATTTGAGGTTGGTGGTTGCACTCCAGAGAGTTGCTCGGATCGTGTCCGTCCACCTGTTGGTTAACTTGGGTTGGCGTGATCGTCTGATTGGACCCCAATATGGTGGGTTGTATGTGCCTGCTCCAGTGCGGGCGTTGTGAAAGTGCGTTGATTCGCTTGATTGCTAAGGCCCCACGGTGGGCGCCAAATTGTAGAGGCTAAAATCTACAATTGAAGTTGACGTCTGCACGTCCGGATAGATCGGGCACTAGCAACCTGTCAACACAAGAACACGTAAGAGCCCTAGGTTGAGCACCGGGTGGGGGTGTCGACCGTAGAGCCTCCGACGCTCAAGTCAGTAGCGGAATAGCAAAATAAAATGATAAGCGAATTGAAATAGAGAGAAAGGCAGACTGGAGTGTGCGGTTGCTCCAGGCTGTAAGCGGCGTCGGAGGGTGGAAACGGTGACAGTGTGTTGTGATAATGGAATATGGGAGGCGGAGGTAGGCCAAGTTGGCTAGGCGGCGGAGTAGAGAGAATTCAAGGAGTCGATAGCAAGTAAGATTTTTTCGTGTCCCTTTTGATGACCTAGTCGGGCTGTTTATATAGTGGACATCCAGCCGCTAGGGTTTCTACAGTCTGGCCTCGTCAAGGCCCTTATCTCCCAGGTCGTTGCGATTTGGACGGGATCGTAAAGATTCACCATTTGACTATGTCAGCTTGGCGAAAGATGTTTCTTAGGGTTGATGGCTAGGTCATGTGACTTCGTCAACAAGGTGGGCGGTAACCCTTGGGCCGGATGTGATACCTTCGGCCTGGTTATCGATTCAAGTTGATCTATAGCTTTTTGGGCTAGATACACCAATATGTTTGACTGACTGAGCCTTTTAGGATCGTGCCAGATTGGCGAGCTAGCTTGGCGGATTGACTTGATGGGCCAGGCTGAGTGCGAATTATTCAGCCTGACGGTTCAGACAGATTGGACTTGAAGTGGGATAATCATCCTGGGTCGGTCCAGGTTGATCTCGAGATAAGTATAACTTGACTTATCAGGCTGGGCGAACAAGTTTTCTTAAGTAAATAGGTCAGCCTCGTTATTGATCCAAGTTGGTTCGAAGTTTGTCGGGCTGGACTGACCGGGCTGTTTAGCTCATTGGTCCAGCTTGGAAGGTTAATTGGGCTTGAGCCAAGTTGACGAATTTTGCCCACTACAATTATAATAAATTTTATATTTATAAAAAATATTTTTAAAATAATAGATATAATACAGTGGTACACATAAGATTGTGGGACATTGGATCTCATCTCAACAATTGAGGGGTATCTTGGTCATCTTAATTTTTTCTTTTTCCTTTTTTTTTTATAAAAAATGGATAAATATCAATTTTTGGTCCATTATTTGGACATTTTTTCAAAAATATTCCACCCTAAGTATTATTACAAAAAAATACTCATCATTTCCTTGTTTTCTTATTTATGACCCACAAAAATAACCCGACAATCGATATATGACGTGTTCCGACCAAATGCCATGTGGGTAATACACGCGAAATTATAAAAAAAAGCCTCATGAATTCCACGTATTGCAGCTGCACTGCTGCAAAGCTCTTCTTCCTCTTTCAAAAAGATTTCAACCTCTCAAAAGGCCCTCTTCTTCCTCTTAAATTTACATTTATTTAGCATCTCCCATGCATAAGAACATAACATAATGGCGACGTTAATCCAACACATTAACTTGAGTTCTGCTTCAATCTCTACACCGCCTCCCACCCTCACCACATTCCCACTTCTCAAACCCACCAATTTGAGCCAATCCCTTTTCTCATTCACCCAAAAATTAATTCTTGGCTCCCCGACCAAGTCTTTGGACGAAGCTTATGCGTTCGTTCTTGATCATTAAGTCTCCCAACAAGCGTTATCGGATGAAAAACATATTCACGTCCACATAATAAAGCGTCGCAGTTTGCATGATTTCATGTTCTTGACTACCAAGCTTATGTTACTGTATGGAAAATGCGGGTCCTTGTTGGACGTAGAAGAGTTATTCGATGAAATACCTGAAAGAGGTATTTTTGCTTACAAGGTTTCTTACGTGATTGGAAGGAATCAAAGGGTTTTTGAAAGAGGAAGAAGACCTTTGCAGCTGCAATACGTGGAATTCATGAGTTTTTTTTTCTTGTTTTTTAAATTTCGCGTGTATTACCCAAATGACACTTGGCTGGAACACGTCATATATCGGTTGCCAGATTATTTTAGCGGGCCATAAATAAGAAAAAAGTGAAACGATGAGTATTGTTTTGTAATTATGCTTAGAGTGAGATGTTTTTAACAAAACCCTTAAACGATGGGCCAAAAATTGATATTTTTCACTTATTTTGACAATTGTATATTTTCATTTCTCTCCCATTAATATAAATAAATAGTTATAATACAATCCAAATAATCTCATTGCATGCCCATCAAGATAATAATGTAGTTAACAGTTAGTTATTCTCTTTGTTCACAAAAAAAGTTATAATTTATTATTTTTGTTCGTCCATAAAAATATATCTTAATTTTTTTGAAATAATCTCACTAATATTATTTTTAAGATTCTCACATATTTACGCATATTGTTATTCATGGATTCATTATATTTTAGTTTATGGGGCCTTTTCTCTCATTAATTTTCTCCATTTTCTTTAATTTGTGAGATATTTTCTCTACTCATTAAATAAATAATTAATTTTTTTTTAAATTCATATTGATCTCTCTTAAAATTTGTTTTCATGAACAAAGGAAGTATGTAAGTGTTTGAATATCATATCGTATTCGTACGGATGAAAATGATGATCATGATGAGAAAATTCACGTTCCTTTGTTTTTTATGATTTTAATTTATCTTCTAATTTTGGTGACATGTTCTTCCTAACAAAAAGTGTAATCCTATCAAATTAACTTTGTATCTTTTTTGGTCTATTCTAGAGTGTAATTAAATCGTCGAATTGAATCATTTTATATTATTTTTATAATCTTAGTATATGGAATATTTATTGTGATATCCCGACCCTTTCATAGGGAATATAGACGACCTTTAATTAGTGTATACTATTGATACACGTCCGATTTTAATAAGTTATATTATTTCAAAGAGATTTAGTTTATAATTGAGTTATTTATTATTACCCTATCGATTAAAGGCCTTGAGGCCGTTTTATTAGGTACATGAAAATGTTCCCACAATTATCTTTAATTTTATGTAATTATTTATTCACTTATTTATTTATTTTCTAATGGGCCTCAAGCCCAATATATATTTTTACATGTGAGTTGAATAATTTTTATGGGCCTGCAGCTCAAATTTTGTGAGCTCATCAATAGCCCAAAATTGGGAGTTTTGGTGAGTGCAGAGGGTGAAAGCTGAAACATTTCCTCTTTTCTCCAAAAATTCTGCAGTATCAAATCTCTTCTTTTATTCCCAAATCTTGTCAATCTATCTTACAAGCAACCCCATGCCTATGCATAGCCTCTCCATTTCCCTTATCTTATAATCTAAGATTTCCATTCATCCCTCACAACTCACTCTCGCAAAGAAAGATTTCAGGTTCAAGATTTGAGACTCAGCCAAGCTTCACACACTTCATCCTGTCGACGTTTCTTAAGGTTCCATCATAAACTTCTCTTACCTCATTTTACATTCACAACAAGATCCGAGCTTTCCAATCAACCACAAATAAGTTTAAATTTTTGCAGGCTGTAAAAGATGCAAACTTTATATATAAGCATATTCACAGTCGCTTCACCATTGTGTATAAATTTTTGTAAGACATTCAATGATTTAAGAATATGGCTTTCACTGAAAAGAAAATTGGGGAGAAGTAGATTTTTGAAGCTGTGTTTACATTTTTTATTTTTAACTTTCGATGTCGAGTCGGGAAGGGTGGGAGTGTTGACCGGTTGGCTGAATCGGAGCTCGGCGGCGGCGGCCTGGCAGCTGCTGTCCGTCGAAGCCAGAGAGGGGAGGGAGAACAGAGGGCAATCTTGAGGGTGAAATCGGCGGCTGGCGGCGGTGGTTCGTTGCTGTCGACGACGGTGGCATCCGCTTGCTGCAGTCGCCGGAAATGGTGAGAGAGCAGTGGAGGTGGCCTTCGTTTTTGCTCACCGAAATTTGAAGGGAGAGGGAACAACGGCAGATTGAGAGGGAGAATCGGAGGGGGGTGGTGGTGAGGACGGCGGCGCTGAGGTCGCCAGGGTGACTGCCCACCGCGAGCAGGAGGAGAGAGAGATGGAGAGAGGGGATGGGCCATGAAGAGGCGCGGCTGCCGTCGATTCACCGGGGCTGGAGCAGGCGGCGGTTGCGGATCTGTGGAGGGAGAAGAGGCGGTGGTTTTGAGAGAAAGAAAAAGAGAAGTTTTAGAGAGAGATAGAGAGAGGCGGATGGGAGGTGGTGAGAGAGGGACGACCGGAGGTGGTTTGCGACGATGATTCCGCCGGACTTGGAGCGGAGAAAGAGAGAGAAGGGCGGTGGTTTTGAGGGAGAAAGAGAGAGATAGAGAGGGAGAGGGGGAGAGCCGTTTGAGAGGAGAGAGGAAGTGAGGAAAGATGTTTAAATTATTTTGTTTTTAATTTCATTTTTTTTTTTTTCATTTAGGGTTTTGACCCTTTTAATTGAACTTTTAATTTGGGCTCCTTAAAATTTGATTGGGCCGATTTTATTCTTTTCATTGGGCCGATTTTTGTTATTTTAAAATTAGGCTCTGTTTATTATACTTGGGCTGCATTATTAATAACAAGTCTTTAAATTATTTTTCTTGGGCTTTAAATACTACTTTGGACCTGTAAATGTTTTAATAAAAATATTAATTTTTCTTCCAAGAATAAGATTCTTTATTTTCTTTAAATGATTAATAATTTTTAGATTTAGTGTTAATTATATTGTTAAAATTACTAATTATGTATTAAAAGTTTATGGATTCACTTAAAGAGATTATTAATTCGGGCAAAGTGTATCAATAATTAGTGATTTTCCCCTTTTTATTTAGAAGTTAGAATAACACCAAGAGACCTATTACGAATAGATTTTTGTAGGCTTTGAGGATCAGGAGGATTAGCATTGATTTCCCGTGACAGGTTTACGATTAAACTACAGGCTTTGCCTATTCAGGTGGGTTATGTTTTACATACAATGTATCTTGAGTTATATAAGCTCTGATATTTCATGAAAATTATCTGTTTATCCAATATAAATGTTTTTATGTGCGTTCTGTAATTGTTTAAGGCTCGCATAAGTATCGATCGAGATTCTCATTTGGCCTAACACGCTAAATGAGGATTGTGTACACAGGGTTAGTGGCTCGATGGGTTGATCGCCATCGTGCACTAACAGATTTAGAACGTTATAAGGGTGGGTGCTTGACAGGAGGTTATCCGGAGCACAGTTAAGACTATTGATTCTGACCGGGTGCTTCCCGAGATCAATAACCGATTTTGGATCTGACTGGGTGCGTCCCGAGATCAGTGAATATGGGGAGAAAGTGAGTAACAATCGAACGTACATGGGCGCCCTCAACAAGAAAATATTTTTGTCATGCTTTGAAGTGGGATTCCATTTTAAAACCTTCTAAGTCATGATTGTGATATTGGATAAACTGCCTTATCATTTCATAAAATATTTCGAAAACTTGTGCCCACTGAGTACATTAGTACTCAGGCCAAATTATTTTCAAATGTTTTCAGGTTGATCAGTTGGTGCAGACGAGGCTGAGTTGAGGCTAGGTACCACGATGTCTTTTGCTTTCGCTAATGACTAGCTTATCATCTCGTCTTTTAACTTCTCTAAATTGAGAATTTCTATTGTGGGGTGCAATATTATCTCGTTGTATTTAAACTCGTATCCTATATATTTTAATGAAGCTATCATTGATTATGATCAGAGTCACGAAACTAAACTTATGTGATCCTGAGTTTGAATATTGTCACTTGATTGGCATCTCTTAATGCCTTTCATTTTATCTCCTTTCATATTATCCCTTTGGATTATATAAATACTCAATTTAATGGGTAGGTTGTCAAATTTATTCCGCTTGATTATGACTTTCCATTATTTTTCCTATTTCTTCTTGCCTCGGGAAGTCGGGTCGATACATTTATTATATAAATTATTTCTTTAATTAATTTAATTTAATCAAATTAAGTTAGCGGTGCATTTCAAGTTAGGGTTAATTACGCCAAAAACAATGATCTTTGGGCCAATTTCCAAACTTGCCATGAAACTTTTTTTTTTAAATAAAAAATTCCCTGAATTTAATGTGTTGAACAATTTTTCTATGACTTTCAAGAATCCCCAAATTGAGTGCTGACATGGCACATTTTAAGTGATCTGAAAAGTGACATGGCGTTGCCGGCGGTGAATCAAAACGACGTCGTTTAGTTGGGGGTAAAACGACGTCGTTTTGAGTCCAAACCTCTCTCTCTCTCTCTCTCTTTTCGTGCTCGTCGGAGTGCGGATTTTCTCCAAAGATTTTCGCCCAAATTCATCATGAAAATCACTGCGCCGCCGTTACAATTCAGGAGCACACCCACACAATAAATCCCATCTCTCGATCTCTCTTCTCAATTTCTCAATTCAGGAGCACACCCACACAATAAATCCCTAATTTGCCTCTCCCTTTCAGGCGATAATGCCGCCGCCAAACTCCGCCCACTGCCGATGTCAGCATTGGGCTTCTTGAGTTGTCGTCGTGCTCAACGACTATGACACCCCGTCTTCTTATAGCTAAATTTAGAGTAATTTTGATTTTAGAAGTTAAGATAATTCACTGCCGGGTAAAGAGAAATAATTTATTTTTTTAAAATTCCAACAAAATCATTTACAAAAGAACTTTTGTAAAATTCATTTATTTTAATTTATATGAATTGCATATTTATTTAATTAAGCATTCAAGCATTTACACGAGCTTTTAATACGCGAACCCTGGAGAATTTTACAGTTCACATAATTTAACCCTGAAGTTTTAATTGTCCAATCAACTAGCCACCCTACCTATACTCCACCCTACATACTAGCCGCCCAACCTACCTACTAGCCGCCCAACCTAAAAGAGACTTTCAACTCCCAACACACCTTTGCTTAAGGCAACTCCTCTGCCAATTCAAAAGAGAATGCAGCCAAGTTCTCCTTCACTCATATTCCACCCAAGTTGTTTTCGCAAATCCAAGTTCATACAGGAGCATTCATCAAGTTCTTCCTCACCACAAATCCAACAATCAATCAACTTCAAAGTTTCAACAGATTCATTCTGAAAGGTTATACCTTTAACTTAGTTAGCATCTCAACTCGCTTAGAGACAAAACAAGAAATACAACATATGCATCCATTTCATCTTTACAGTACATATATATATATATATATATATATATATATATATATATGTATATTTGAGCATAATACAACAAGAAAATTCAATAAAAAACATTAGCTTTGTTTTTACAACTAGATAAAGATTTTTGCTTAAAATGGAAGAAAAGTTTCAAGCTTTTGAAACGTGTATGGTGTAGTGTGTGTGTTGAGCTGAGTCGAGCGGCGTCGGGAGGGCGGCAAGCTTGTTGCCGGCCATCCGACCGATGCAGGAGAAAGGGAGGTGCCGGAGTGTACAGGTGAGCGAGAGAGGGCCGTGAGACAGAGGGAGGCGTGGCATGGCGGCTTCGCCGCTGCTGCCGGGCTGGAGACGGTGAGAGAGAGGGAGATAGGGGCTGGGGTGCGGTGGCCGTCCGACAAAATGCAGGAGAGAGGCGGCGCCGTCGTCTGAAATTCGAGCGGCGGCGGCTGGCCTCACCGGCTGCTACGGTTGCCGAAGTCGAGAAAAGGAGAGGATGGCTGTCAATGAGTTTGGGGCTGAGGTTTTTAGAGGGAGAAAGGGGCGGCGACAGCTCTCCAGCCGTCGAGGGAGCGGAGCACGCGACGGCGGCCATGGTGGTGGTGGCTGTCGCCGAAAAATTTTGAGGAGGAGGCGACAACATTTTCAGTGTGTGAGTGTGCTTGTGGGGAGGTGAGGAAGAAAGAGAGAGCAAGGGCGAGGGAGAGGGAAGTCAAGGATACCGGTGGCGGCGGCGGCAGCGGCAGAGGACGGCGCTGCTGCCGTCCGCCGGAGGAGAGAAGAAGGCGATGGGGGGGAGGCTGCTGCGCAGCAGCAGCTGCCTGTGTGTGTGTGTTTGTGTGTGTGTGTTTTAAAAAGAAGAAGAAAGAGTTTGGGGCCTTGCACCAATTAATTTGGAGCCTCTTATGGGCTACGAATTCTTTTCAATTGGGC
This sequence comes from Salvia miltiorrhiza, assembly GCF_028751815.1. Lineage (NCBI taxonomy): Eukaryota > Viridiplantae > Streptophyta > Magnoliopsida > Lamiales > Lamiaceae > Salvia > Salvia miltiorrhiza. The sequence goes on along the minus strand of NC_080388.1, from coordinate 23,646,086 downwards.
TCAGATTTTATTTAAAACTTGGGCTTTATTTTTTTTTAATCAAGTGGACTACCTCATTTAATTATTTGGGCTCTGTTATGGACTGCATATCTCATTTAAATTGGGACTCAGATTTTAATTAATTGGCACTTTTAAAGAGTATGACTTGCCCTTATTTGATTATTGAGCTTGACATGTATTTAGATTTGATTAATAAATTGCTTTAATGAATGAGTGCTTAATATTATATATATTAATAATATGTGCATATATTAAGTACAATTACTTATTATATGAGTTGAGCATGAGATGATTTGCATTACATATTTCGCTAATAAAATCATTTATGTTTTAATTGGTTTGATTTATAAAATCAATTATTGAAGAAAAATGAGTAAGGATATTGTTGGTGTCCTTAACTCAAGAGATTTAGTTTTCAAATATTTATTTATTAAATTTTGAAATCCCGGCTAAGTGAATCATAGAATATTAAGCGATTCACTATAAGATTAAGGTTTATTTTAGGACTATGAGTTTAAGTTGAGAACTTATCTTGTAGGACCTACAGAAGAGGATACTTAAGTTCCTAATCAGCTCAGTTAAATTATTTGGATTGTCTCCAAATCAGGTGAGGCTTTATTTACGAAATGTATGTTGAGCTAATAAGCTCGCTTTTATGAAATGTTAAAGTGGATGGTTCATGCTTAAAATATTTATGCTCTCTATTGGTTATTGCTTCTACCAAAACATTGTTGGCTTCGCCAACCAGAACATTGTTAGCTCTGCTAACCAGAATTGTGTACGTACACCAGAACCTGTTGTCTCGAGAGATTCGATGACAACCAGTTGTAGATAGCACTCCCAATAGATGAGCCAGGAAGATAAGAGCTTTGATTATTTTAGTATGCATGGAATGACTCACTTTAAAAACATTCTGTGTTATACTGTTTAAGGCATGAATTATCTTTTTCAGTAAATGATTTTTAAAGTGTTTTTAAATGGCTCAACCCACTGAGTACACTAGTACTCAGCCCTGCAATTGTTTTCAAAACCTTTTGCAGATTGAGCAGCTGGTGGTGACGTGCGAGGCTGAGGAAGGGTTGTTGCTATGGATTTTGAAGAAATGCTATGTTTACTCCCGCTGAAATAAATTCACTTAGTGAATATTATCTGATGCCCAACTATGTTAATACTTTATTCATATTTTTATATGAATTTCACTCTCCATCACTTTCTTAGCAATTGTTTTCCGCATCTATCATATGCTTAGTATGAGACGTTGTCTTGGTCTCAGACCTTCGAACTTCCGATCCTGATAGGGAGAATAATTATGTTATAATGTCGTACTTGTTTTCATTTAAATACGGCATAATGCCCAAAACCCTCAGGGCACATTACCTATTTTATTCAAGTAAAGCTTAGTAGTCCTGTCACATAGCCCATTTCTTTTTCTCCCGGGAAATTAGGGCTGTTATAAATGGTATCAAAGCAAAAGTTCTTGGCTCTGAGACCGCTATTTCATTGATGTTGAGTCTAGAATAGCATCTCTAGACTTCTAAGCTACACAGCAACCCTCAGCTCGCCTTCACACCGCTCTCAAGAAGGAAAGGTACGCGATTATAACAAATTTTACTTATAGTGCGTACAAGTATTTAAAGTGGTTTTAAAAGCAAGAGTTCTTGTTAAAAGAAAATATTTCAGTTTGTTGTATTATGTTACAACTAAATTCTCATAAAGATGTTATTTTGAGCTTTAGCTTGAATAACCAGAAAAGTTTCGTCATGTTTTTATGATCAGAAAGATTTGTCATATATATTTATATGACCAGAAAGTTTGTCATGTTTGTATGACCAGAAAGATTTGTCATATTCATTTATATGACCAGAAAGTTGTCATATTTTTATGACCCGTATTTGAGCTTTGACTCCAGAATCAGTTATATGTTACAGCCAGAACAGTCAGTGAAATTATCAAAATGATTTTATGTCTGTATGACCTGCAACTATAAGTAGGCTTGCCTAGTTTGTCGCCTCAATTATCAGTTCAGACAGGTCTAACTTTCTCGTAGTTAGAGAAATACACTGGATAATAGCATGAGAATCTTATGAGATGAACTTGTAACGACCCAACTTCCCAAACAAAAGAAATAAGAAAATAATGTGATATGAGCAGATCAATTATGAAGATTTACCCAAAATATTAGGTATCTGTGTTTCGAAGAGATTAATAAAATAAAATAAATGAATGGGCATTGAGCGACAATATCGATTAACAACATTCAACTTTCCAGGAGCGCATAAGTTTAGTTTCGTGACTCTGATCATAATCAATGATGGCTTCATTAATTGAAATGCGAATTAAGGGACTAAGCTCAACGAGATACTATTTTACCATATAATAGAAGTTCTTAGTTTAGGAGATTGAAAGACAAGATAGCAAGCTAGTCGTTTAGCGGAAGCAAAAGACAACGTCGAACCCTCGCCTCAGCCCCGTCTGCACCAACCGATCAACCTGAAAATATTTGAAAATAATTTGGGCTGAGTACTAGTGTACTCAGTGAACAGGAGTTTACAAGATATTTTATGGAATAATTAAATAGAGCAGTTTATCCAATATCATAATCATAACTTAGAAGGTTTTGAAAATAGAAATCCACTTCTAAGCATGACAAAACATTTTTCTCATTAAGTGGCGCGCCATGTGACGTTCGATTGTTACTCGCTGCTTATGATCCCGGGACTTAACCACCGTCGGATCGCTTACCGCCGCTTAAGTGAACCCGGGACGTTACCCAGACGGAACACATCATCATCTGTGCTTGGAACGTGTCCAGGAGCACCCTTATAACGCCTGCTTAGCTTCGTTAGTGCCCAAATGGCGATCAACCCATTGAGCAACTAACCTTGTGTACACAATCCTCATCTAACGTGTTAGGTCAAATGAGAATCTCGATCGATGCTTATGCGAGCATTAAACAATACAGAACGCACATAAAAACATTTATATTGGATAAACAAGTAACTTTCATGAAATATCAGAGCTTATATAACTCAAGATACATTTGTAAAATAAAGCCCACCTGGATAGGCAAAGCCTGAAGATCATACACATATAAACTTGTCTTGGGAAAGCAGCGCTAACCCACTTGGTCACAAAGCCTACAAGAAATTATATTCTTAATAGGTCTCGAGGTATCATTCTAATTTCTAAGTAAATGGAATCGCTAACTATTGATACACTTTGCCCGGTTTAATAATCTCTTTGAATGAATCCATAATCTTTTAATATATAAAATAAGTTTAAAACTTATAAAATAATTAATAATTTAAAATAAATTATAAAACATTAATCTTGGGAGAAAAATTAATAATTCTTATTAAAACATTTTCAGCAAAATAATAGTTCAAGCCCAAGAAGATAATTTAAAAACTTGTTATAAAATAATGCAGCCCAAAGTAATTAAAGTGAAGCCTAAATGCTTAAATGTACCTGAGCCCATTGACAATTTAAATCAAACTAAGCCCAACCCATTCTTTCAAATTCCCTTAATTAAACCTACACCTACGCACATCACACACACCCCCCCCCACGCACACTACGCACACCAGCCCCCAGCCTTCCTTTCTCCCTCTCTTCTTCTCTCCCTCTCGGCCGCTCACGCCCTCCTGCCGCCGCCACCGAACGGCGGCTTCCGCCTCCCTTCTCTCATCCTTCTTCTTATCTCCCTTTCACCCCTCACTTCTCGCCGCCCTCCCTCACCTCTCTTTATAATTCTCCTTTTCTCTCTCCCAGAACCACCGCCTCTTCTCCCTCCAAGATCTGCCGCCGCCGCCTGCTCCAATTCCGGCGAGAATCGCCGGTTCCGACGCCTCCCTCACTCATCACCTCCCCTTTCTCACCTTACCTTCTGCTCACCACCTCCCATCTGCCCCTCTCTCTCTCTCTCTCTCTCTTGTGTACCCGACGGCAGACGGCCAAGGAAGGAGCGCCGCCATCACTGCTGCTGCTCCGTTCTCGGCCGCGTTAGTGGCGCCTGGCCTCCGGCCGCGCCACCTGGTTCAGCCACCCGGGACTTCGCCGCCTTGCTCCGACTCTGTCTGCCTTCGCCGCGAGTGGCCGGCGAGCTGCTGCCACGCATGCAGCGCCGGCAGCCGCGGCCTTGACAGCCCGCGTCAAGCTCGGACAGCCCCACTCCTCCCTCTCATCGAATCCTCGACTCTCACTCACCGGAGGATCAAAAGGAAAGGAATTCAGATGTAAAAGATGAGAAATTTTAGAAGTAAAGATTTGATTTTTTTGTATTTTGTGTGTCTGAAATCTTTGAAGTTATAAGGAAATGAAGTATTGACAGATGCTGTTGTTGTTGATTTCATTCGATAAAAAGTCAAGCTCCTAAAATTTCTGCAGTTGAAAAGTAATTGAATGAAAGGAAATTGAATGGGAGAGAGGAGATTACCTTCAGCAATCGGTGTGTGTGGATGGGGAATGTTTGTGGGTGTGGTGAATCTTAAAGAAACAAGAAGGTGATGTGGAAGAAAGAAAGCCAAAGCTTTTGGGAAAAAAATAAAATAAAATCGACACTGTAGAATTCTTGGGGAAAAAGGAAAATGTATCAATTCTCGCTGCCCGGCTCAGCTTCTCACACTGACATCCTAATTTTGGGCCACTACTGATCTTACAATACTTGAGCTGAAAGCCCATAAAATTATTCACTTAAATAGAGATTGTTGGGCTTGAGGTCCATCAAAACTGATAAATAAATAAACAAATATAAATGAAAAATACTAGTAAGAACCTTTCTAATGTATTTTAGTATTGGGCTCAAAACCTTTGATTGATAAAAATTAATAGAAATGAACTTTAATTATAGAAAAATCTCGTTGAAATAATATGACTTATTAAAAATTGGGCGTGTATCAATAGTATACTTAATTAAAGATTTTCTATATTCCTTATGGAAATGTTGGGGTATCACAGAACTCCTAGCATGAGGTCCTATAGAAGAATCAAGAATTAGAGTTTTCAACGAAAGGGCGTATGATTTAGAATGAGTGAATAGAAAGATAGAACGAAGCAAGACAGAACATAGAGAGACATCATACAAAAAGATAGATCATAGAAGTGTGGAATTTAGAAAAGATAGATCATGAAAAGACAAAAGAGAAGAACAAGACACGAAGAAACGAGCCCAAGATAAGCAGAAAGACGCATGAATGGTTCCACGCACTCTACAAGTATGGAAGACTCAAGGACGTCACACGAACGTGTACCAATCAGAAAAGATAGGTGGAATGGAACTAACGGAACCTCGCCACAAGCTAACAAGAATTTGAAGCTACAAGCATAATATCCCACTATATAGTAGAGTTACCGGATATCTATATATATATATATACAGTTTCTAAACGTAAACCTATTATTGTAGACCTTTATTTTCTTTCGATTAAAAGCCCCAATACTTTTGGACATATATGTATCCTATATATAAATCCTTGAAGAGCCTTATTTCTTGTGTTCAAAAGCCTTGATATTTTGGATATCTATATAAATCCTTTCGGAAAGACCTTATTTTTTCTAAATACCCTTGAGAGCCTTCTTTTGAGGCACATAAACATACATCTTCATACCTTGATGTATGAGTCGTTCATTCACGCCTTGATGTGTGTTGTTGTTTCTCTTGCAACATACCTCGTTATTTTTGCTCATATATTTTTCGATGTCGTTAAGCTTTCGCTAATCAAGTTGTTACTACAGAAAATGGCTGGGGAAGGAGGAATGGTACCTAACGCTGATGAACCTGGTGCACCAGAACGCAGAGCAAGTGAAAGGTTCCGAAAGCACAACCCACCCACTTTCAATGGAATGGGAGATCCAATGGATGCAGAAAAATGGATACGGTGCTTGGAGCGAATCTTCGACTTCATGGGTCTTACTGACAAGGAGCGTTTGACATGTGCTATATTTCAACTAACAGACGAGGCTGACTATTGGTGGGAGTCAGTGCAGAGGACATTGTCGCCACAACAATGGGAGGAATACACGTGGGAAAATTTCAAAGTAGAGTTGTACGAGAAGTATATTCCTCAGAGTTATCGAATCAAGAAAGAAGCAGAATTCTGGAATCTTCGACAAGGGAATAAATCTGTCACTGAGTACGACAGACTATTTGTCCAATTATCACGCTACGCTCCACACTTGGTGGATACTGAGGAGAAAAGATCTGAGAAGTTCAGGCGAGGTCTACGACACGAGATAGGAATGCCCTTGGCTAGTCAAGGAACACTAACATATGCTCAATCCTTGAGCAGAGCACAAGATATTGAAGCTATGATGCCAGAAGAAATGAAAACACTTAATCAAGACAATAAGCGTGTCGACAACAACAACAAACGAAAAAGAAAATGGCAAGGGGCTGATTAACAAATGCAGCAAAACCAACAAGAAGAGCGAAATACCCAGCAACAAGTACCGTTTTGCCAAAATTGCCACAGAAATCACTTCGGAGTTTGCAAAGCTGGGAGCGACGCTTGCTACAAGTGTGGAGATAATGGTCACTTTGCTCGACAATGCCCAGGAACCCCACACAGACCTCAACAACATATTCAGAATCGAGGGAGAAAACGAGGCCAAAGGCCAATTCAAATAGCAAGAGGATATGCACTTGACCGACAACAAACTCAGGCACCAGAAGATGTGGAAGGTACGACCATATAGAATTGACGTACTAGAATAAGTGAAATTCGTAGTGATAATAAGTTGTCATTTGGGATGATGTTGAATCAGAAAAGCAAACATATTATTCTAGTAGAGTCACTACGAACCAGAAAGAATATATGATAGCTACAAGTTGAGAATGATACTCAGAGGTTCGGAATTTCGAGGACGAAATTTTTTTTAAGGGGGAAGGATTGTGACACCCCGTCTTCTTATAGCTAAATTTAGAGTAATTTTGATTTTAGAAGTTAAGATAATTCACTGCCGGGTAAAGAGAAATAATTTATTTTTTTAAAATTCCAACAAAATCATTTACAAAAGAACTTTTGTAAAATTCATTTATTTTAATTTATATGAATTGCATATTTATTTAATTAAGCATTCAAGCATTTACACGAGCTTTTAATACGCGAACCCTGGAGAATTATACAGTTCACATAATTTAACCCTGAAGTTTTAATTGTTCAATCAACTAGCCACCCTACCTATACTCCACCCTACATACTAGCCGCCCAACCTACCTACTAGCCGCCCAACCTAAAAGAGACTTTAAACTCTCAACACACCTTTGCTTAAGGCAACTCCTCTGCCAATTCAAAAGAGAATGCAGCCAAGTTCTCCTTCACTCATATTCCACCCAAGTTGTTTTCGCAAATCCAAGTTCATACATGAGCATTCATCAAGTTCTTCCTCACCACAAATCCAACAATCAATCAACTTCAAAGTTTCAACAGATTCATTTTGAAAGGTTATACCTTTAACTTAGTTAGCATCTCAACTCTCTTAGAGACAAAACAAGAAATACAACATATGCATCCATTTCATCTTTTCAGTACATATATATATATATATATATATATATATATATATATATATATTTGAGCATAATACAGCAAGAAAATTCAATAAAAAGCATTAGCTTTGTTTTTACAACTAGATAAAGATTTTTGCTTAAAATGGAAGAAAAGTTTCAAGCTTTTGAAACGTGTATGGTGTAGTGTGTGTGTTGAGCTGAGTCGAGCGGCGTCGGGAGGGCGGCAAGCTTGTTGCCGGCCATCCGACCGATGCAGGAGAAAGGGAGGCGCCGGAGTGTACAGGTGAGCGAGAGAGGGCCGTGAGACAGAGGGAGGCGTGGCACGGCGGCTTCGCCGCTGCTGCCGGGCTGGAGACGGTGAGAGAGAGGGAGATAGGGGCTGGGGTGCGGTGGCCGTCCGACAAAATGCAGGAGAGAGGCGGCGCCGTCGTCTGAAATTCGAGCGGCGGCGGCTGGCCTCACCGGCTGCTACGGTTGCCGAAGTCGAGAAAAGGAGAGAAGGGCTGTCAATGAGTTTGGGGCTGAGGTTTTTAGAGGGAGAAAGGGGCGGCGACGGCTCTCCAGCCGTCGAGGGAGCGGAGCACGCGACGGCGGCCATGGTGGTGGTGGCTGTCGCCGAAAAATTTTGAGGGAGGAGGCGACAACATTTTCAGTGTGTGAGTGTGCTTGTGGGGAGGTGAGGAAGAAAGAGAGAGCAAGGGCGAGGGAGAGGGAAGTCAGGGATACCGGTGGCGGCGGCGGCAGCGGCAGATGACGGCGCTGCTGCCGTCCGCCGGAGGAGAGAAGAAGGCGATGGGGGGGAGGCTGCTGCGCAGCAGCAGCTGCCTGTGTGTGTGTGTGTTTGTGTGTGTGTGTTTTAAAAAGAAGAAGAAAGAGTTTGGGGCCTTGCACCAATTAATTTGGAGCCTCTTATGGGCTACGAATTCTTTTCAATTGGGGTCAGATTTTATTTAAAACTTGGGCTTTATTTTTTTTAATCAAGTGGACTACCTCATTTAATTATTTGGGCTCTGTTATGGACTGCATATCTCATTTAAATTGGGACTCAGATTTTAATTAATTGGCACTTTTAAAGAGTATGACTTGCCCTTATTTGATTATTGAGCTTGACATGTATTTAGATTTGATTAATAAATTGCTTTAATGAATGATTGCTTAATATTATATATATTAATATTATGTGCATATATTAAGTACAATTACTTATTATATGAGTTGAGCATGAGATGATTTGCATTACATATTTCGCTAATAAAATCATTTATGTTTTAATTGGTTTGATTTATAAAATCAAATATTGAAGAAAAATGAGTAAGGATATTGTTGGTGTCCTTAACTCAAGAGATTTAGTTTTCAAATATTTATTTATTAAATTTTGAAATCCCGGCTAAGTGAATCATAGAATATTAAGCGTTTCACTATAAGATTAAGGTTTATTTTAGGACTATGAGTTTAAGTTGAGAACTTATCTTGTAGGACCTACAGAAAATGATACTTAGGTTCCTGATCAGCTCAGTTAAATTATTTGGATTGTCTCCAAATCAGGTGAGGCTTTATTTACGAAATGTATGTTGAGCTAATAAGCTCGCTTTTATGAAATGTTAAAGTTGATGGTTCATGCTTAAAATATTTATGCTCTCTATTGGTTATTGCTTCTACCAAAACATTGTTGGCTTCGCCAACCAGAACTTTGTTAGCTCTGCTAACCAGAATTGTGTACGTACACCAGAACCTGTTGTCTCGAGAGATTCGATGACAACCAGTTGTAGATAGCACTCCCAATAGATGAGCCAGGAAGATAAGAGCTTTGATTATTTTAGTATGCATGGAATGACTCACTTTAAAAACATTCTGTGTTATACTGTTTAAGGCATGAATTATCTTTTTCAGTAAATGATTTTTAAAGTGTTTTTAAATGGCTCAACCCACTGAGTACACTAGTACTCAGCCCTGCAATTGTTTTCAAAACCTTTTGCAGATTGAGCAGCTGGTGGTGACGTGCGAGGCTGAGGAAGGGTTGTTGCTATGGATTTTGAAGAAATGCTATGTTTACCCCCGCTGAAATAAATTCACTTAGTGAATATTATCTGATGCCCAACTATGTTAATACTTTATTCATATTTTTATATGAATTTCACTCTCCATCACTTTCTTAGCAATTGTTTTCCGCATCTATCATATGCTTAGTATGAGACGTTGTCTTGGTCTCAGACCTTCGAACTTCCGATCCTGATAGGGAGAATAATTATGTTATAATGTCGTATTGTTTTCATTTAAATACGGCATAATGCCCAACCCTCAGGGCACATTACCTATTTTATTCAAGTAAAGCTTAGTAGTCCTGTCACATAGCCCATTTCTTTTTCTCCCGGGAAATTAGGGCTGTTACAACGACCATCGCCGCCTTCTCTTTCTATGATTCGAGCCCGTAGCTATCCTTGATTCTCATCCCTCACATTCATCGCCCCATCGATCTCAACATTCACGTCCTTGGCCGACTTCAATTTGAAAATCGGTGCACTAGGGTTGACGCAGTCACACAGAGGAGGCAAACGTAGAGATTCAGAGGGGGGCACCTTCACGGCGGGCGAAGAATTGATGGCTGTAAGGTCTGATTTTATCAGCATATTACGTACCCAACTTGTTTAGAGATCTGAATACATGAAGCTATAACTGGATGCAATCATTAGAATTAGGGCGGTGGAGAAAGAGGTGTGGTAGTGGAGAAGGGCGGCATAGAGGCGGGAGGCAGAGGGCGGCATTTTAGGGTTTATTATTTTATTTTTATTTTTTTCCATGTGTCAATTTTTAGTCATAGTAGGCATGGTCAGCTCGGAGTTTCACCAGAGCAAAAAAGCATGAAAAAATTGTTCAACACACTAAATTAATTCAGGGAATTTTTGATAAAAAAAAGTTCATGACAAGTTTAGAAATTGGCCCAAAGTTCATGGTTGTTGGCGTAATTAACCCTTTAAGTTATAATACTTTCAACCACTTGGTTAATTAAATGCTAATTTTTTGTTGGAATATAAAAAAACTTTGATATATTAATTTTCATTTAATTGAGGTTTATAAAAAGTAAATGTGAAATTATAGATATTAGAAAAATAAAAGAAGAAAATATGTATTTTATGTATATATGTGATGGATGATTGATGTGTCGCATTTTTCTGTTAATCATATCATCTAAAGTTTGTGAGATTAAAATTGATTGTTTAGCATAATCTATTCTCGAGCTTGAATGATCGTAATTGACTTTTGAGCATAATCTTGTTTGAAATTTGAAAGGTCAGAACACCATTCTAAGCATCATATAGAAATTGAAAGATCATATTTGACTTGTGAGCATCATTTTCTCTGTAGTTTGAAAGACCATAACTAAGTTTTGAGCATCATCTCGTTTGGAGTTTGATAAATCATATATGACTTATGAGTATTATCTCGTTTCGAACTTGAACTGCCATAACTGAGTTATGAATATCATCACTTCTGGCGCTTGCGATAACAACATCAAATGTAAAATGATATTAATTCATAGTACAATTGTCAGCTCTGTAGCAAACAAAATTCTAACAACTTAATTAATAATAATTAAAATTTTCGTTAATAATTTGAATTAATTTAATAATTTATATTTTGAATTAATTTAATAATTTATAATTAAATTTTTCATTATAAATTGGTGTGATAATGGTTATTTGTCTCAAATTCTCAATACACATTCAGACATTACAGAATACATAATAATTTAAATAATAAAAAATTAAAAAAATTAGAAAAAATTTCATGTAAGCATGTCGATAAATGTTTAGACATATCTAGAATGTGTATATGCGTACCCGTCCAAATTTGAATAATCAAACTTATTTAAATTTATAAATATAATAATTGATTATTTGTCTCTATATAATCAAACATTACAAAGTTATATGCCTTAATAATAAACAGTATAAATAATAAAATATTTAAAAAAAATCAACATAGGCAAGTCGATTAATATTGGGAGGCCTTTAAAAATTATTTATTTGTACATGCCCAAACTCGATTAAAAGGTAGTTTTACTGCTCATCTATTCCCGAACCCAACAATTTCTTTTCGATTTTCATGAGTTTATTAGCATCACAATAAACACACACACACACACACATGTATATAATACTCCATTTGTCTCATTACTTTTTAGCACGAAGATTGAAAAAGTGTAGTTAATGTATAAAGTGAGTCGGTTGAAGATATTTAAGGATTATTTTAAGTGAGTTGATGTATAAAGTGGGTTGAGCCCACATTAATAATATTTTTAAATAGTTAGTTTATTACTAAATATGGTATGGGCATTACTAGTGGGACGTCCCAATATAATAAGTGAGACATTACTAATGGGACAGAGAGAGAATTTATTAACAATAATTATTTTTATTTTTATGAATTAATTTACTACATTTTAATATTTACTAGTTCTTAATAATTAACACGCACAAATCATTTAATAGCATAACACCATATTAAAATTATATGTAAATATTAATAAATAATATATACTATATTAAACAAGCAACTTTCAATTGGAAATTAATTTCAAATCAATTTTAAAATTGAATGACAATTTTGTAGTTATAATAAAATTGAAACTTTATTTTCTTTTTCTTTATATTTTTTGTTTTGTTTTAATTCTTCTAAAATTATGAAATTCGACTAATTATAAAATATTGGGTTAAGGTGCACATAGACCCCTGTTACCCTGTAGTATAGGCCCCTATAGCGTATTACTTCTCATAGTCACTGTGAGTGCAAGTAGGCCCTCAAAGTTTGAAAAATCATACATTTAAACCCTTTTGACCTAACGCCGTCCAACTCCGTTAGTCAAACTTTTTTTTTTAATTCAAATTGTGGGGCCCACCTTCATTTCTTCTTCTTCTTCTACCATTGCCTCTTCTCCTTAAAAACAACAAGTCAAACAAGACCAGCAATTGAAGATAGCTAAACCCATCGCCTCCTTATTCTCTGACAATTGAAGATAAAAAACAAATTGGATAACGAGCATTTATATAAGCTGGTGAATATGCGCATAATCTCTTTTGATTTTCTTTAATATACGATTATGGAAACAAAATTTCCCATAAAACCTCCGATCATTTTCTTTGTCTTATAATTCTTCGTCTTATCTTCTGATCTCTTTGTCTGTACTAAAAACCCTTGTACATCAATTCTGCAAATTCATCCGATTGCTCCAGAAATTTTATACTCAATCACTCATACGTTTTAGATTCAGAAGCTGCAAACCCTTGTACACCTCTTAGGGATTGTAGTTTCTTGAGGGACTTGGTCTGGTTTGAGTCTTGTTTGGTTGTTGGATTCACTTGTGTTTTTTCTCTTTTCTGGAGGTGGTCGTTGGGAGCTTGTTTTTGGTATTGATTGGACGGGTCTTTCCCCTCAGCGGTTTTTCTGGGGTTTGTGGTCGGGCTCGTTCTTGTGTTTCCCTTGGTTTGCTTGGCTGCTTGTGTTTCTTCTTTAGTTTGCAGGTTTCAGGTGTGCTAGGCATCGTAGTTGGTGTTTCTGGCCCCTGCTTCTGTGTTTTTTTGGGTGGTCTTTGCGTGTTTTGGCAGCTACTTTGTTCGCCGATGTGCTGTTTCTGGTGCTTCTTGCTGCAGCTGGTTACCGGGGTACTTGGCTTTTAGGCTGGCTCCTGATGCGTCTGGCGTTTCTCTGTTTCAGTTTCTTTTGCTGTTGGCTTCTCTGTGGTTTTTGTTCTTCTTGTTTGGGTTTCCTGTTTTGGGTTCTAGGGTCGGGTTCCCTAGAGGCGATGGTTCGGCCGGAGCCTCTGCCCATCTTGTTCTTTGATGTTTTTCGTTTGTTTTTGTTTGTTCGTTTGAGTTCTCTTTTCTGAGGCTCTTCCCTTAGTTTGCGCCTGTGCTCTCAAGGGTTTCAAATTTTCTTTTTTCAATAAAATTTCTATTTCAGCAGTAGATTCAGAAGCTGCTAAGCTTTGATCACTATTTTATTAGCAATAAAAATACCGCAACTAACACGGTGTAATCGTAGTATAAACATCAATCGAATATCGTATCCATAGGGACTGACACAATGAAATAACTTTAGCTATCCCCTAAACAGACTATAACAGTAGACAGACAAACGAATAAAAAGAAGATTTGATTAACACTAAACTCAAATAGCAACAAATAAAAGCACGTAGAAAAATCAAATATTAAAGACAACTGATCCTAGGGTAGTAAATTCATTAACTAAATCTACACAATTAATCTATTAATCCTATGTACCGGTTTAATCCAGTTATGATGAGAGATCACTTAATTAATCAATCACTCTCGCTAGAGCAGCAGCGATCGTAGATTAGTAAATTCTCTATCTCCGCTAGGTCTCAAGAAAATCTACTAACTCCCAATAGCTCATAAGAATAGCTGTCTATGATCCACCTATCTCCGCTAGGTCTCAAGGTTAAAATCATATCATACATTCCTGAATCCGCTAAACAGTTATCTCCGCTAGGTCTCAAACCGAATAGCTACACATGCAAACTATTGATCAGATAATTTACAAGAAAACAAGCACCAGGAATTATGAATCATAAACTGGAAGGCACAAAGGTATTAACAAATAAATCACATAAATTCAATTAACTATTTACAAACCCTAGAATCAGCTAAACGAAACTAGCCAGACATAATGAAATAAAACATAAACATAATTAATAAGAACGCAATTGGAAAAAATGAATTATATAAAAACCGAATAAGAACAAGTGTAGCGGCTTGAATCTTCAATCCTGATCCAAGCATTGAAAACTGGAAAGCAATAAAATTCTAAAGCTATAAAACTGAAAAATTAAGTCTGGGAACTGAAAAATAAAGTTGGGAAGCCAAAATAGGTCAAAAGAAGACCTATTTATAGTACCAGGGTAAAATACAGAGTTTGAGCTCGAAAAGAACTTGAAAAATGCATAAAAAACGTAAAAATACGGAGGCGCGACAGTCTGGCGGCGATCGGACGACGCTCACCGCGCGGTCGCCGCTGGCGCCGAAAACTCGGCGGGCTGCCCGACGGTCGCCGGATCCTTCCCAAAAATCCTTCTACCGGCGGCGGTCGCCGCCGGGTTCTCTACTGCGTGTGACTTTCTTGTTTTGGTCATAACTTTCTCGTCCAAAATCCGATTTATGATCCGTTTGTGTTCACGAACTCGTATCGAGACGATATACAACTTCTATTTCAGACAATTTTTCGAAATTCGAACTCAATAAACCTGTAATATCCTTCAAAGTTCGAGTAAGAATCATATTTCACAAGATAAAGCAAATTAAGCACAAAACAATCATCCAACACTCAATTCTCTATAAAATTGACATAATATGAACACTAAAAACCTTGGAAATATGAGTGTTATCAAGTTTTCACCATCAAAAGAAAGGAAGGTGGGCGTAGTCGGGCTCGACCTCGTCAAAGCTGTTGATGCCGACGCCGTAGCTTCTGGCGTCAGACTCCCTCATCTACTGAATCCAGCAGCTGTAATCGTCTTTGTTCTTGTGCAAATTGTAATCGGAGACCAGGGTTTTGACGAGCTGGACTTGATGGGGGAGATTGGGGATAAGAAAGGGCTCGGAATCGGAAACAACGTGGTTGAAGGGCTTGTGACGGCGCATCTCCTCAGAGACGCAAAGGGATAAGTAGCTGGTGCCGTGGAAGACGAGCCGCGGGATGCCGAATGCGGTGGCGGAGTCGGCGGTCCACGGCAGGAACATGTCGGAGACGAGTCAGTCACAATCTTCGACCGCATCTCCCATTGCTTGGATGGGATGAGGTCTGGGGAGATGGTGAGGTGGAGGTGGATGAGGAGGAAGAGTGCAGCGGAGACAAGGAGATGAAGAAGGCTTGGCCCGTTGGCCGCCATGGGATATGAAGGTTTTTTGGTTGGATTATTAACTTGGACTATTTTATTATAGGTGGGCCGCCCCACAATTTGAATTAAAAAAAGAAAAAGAAAAAAAAAGTTTGACTAACGGAGTAGGACGTCGTTAGGTCATAAGGGTTTAAATGTATGACTTTTCAAACTTTGGGGGCCTATTTGCACACACAGTGACTATGAGGAACAATACGTTATAAAGGCCTATACTACAGAGGCCTATCTGCACCTTAACCCTAAAATATTTAATATGTATATCAAATTAAAGATTGCGATAAGGACTTTAATTTGATATATTTTAGTAAATGTTTGATTTAAAATGTAAAAGTTGTATTTATTTAAATATTAAAAATTTAAAACATTCTCAATCCTATCCCATCTTTTTTTAAATAGATCTATTTTTCATTTCTTTTCTAATTTTAGTTTTATATTTATTTTCATTTTTTTAACTTATATATTTTTTTGCCTTTTCATAATATTAGTTTTTATTATTGCGAAATTTTCTTAATTTTTTAATTTTTTAATATTCAACTCAAATATATTTACTTAAAATTAATTTTTTACACACACACACACACAAATATACACACACACACACACACACACACACACACACACACACATATATATATATATATATATATATATATATATATAGAGGGGAGCGCTCCAATGAGACCCCCTATTTTTAGGGCTGTAAATGAACAGAGCTACTCGCGAGCTATTCGAGATTCGGCTCGAAAAATGCTCGTTCGAAGCTCGATTCGATAATAAACGAGCCGAGTTATTTCGAGCTTGAAATTTTTATCGAGCCGAGCTCGAGCCTGATAGTGCTCGGCTCGTTGAGCTCGCGAACATGTTCAAATTCGATTGTTCGCGAACATGTTCGCGAGCCTGTTCACGAACCTTCAATCGAGCCTTCAATCGAGTTAATACACGAGCCTTAAACGAGTCAAACTCGAACTCGAATTACATATTAATTAAGAAGATTTGCTTAAATTTATAACAAATTCGAGCTTGAACATCATATATACGAGCATCTAACGAGCCGAGCTCGAGCTCAAGCTCGAATTCGACATTATCGAGCATCACCCGAGCCGAACTCGAACCGAGCTCGAGCTTAGTATGTGGGTGACGAACCGAGCTCGATCATCAAGATAAAAGCTCGAATCGAGCTCGAGCCAAGCTCGAACACCCGAATATTTAAACGAGCCGAGCTCGAGCCTGCTTGTATTCGACTCGGCTCGGCTCGTTTACAGCCCTACCTATTTTTAGTGAGACCTAAGACACGATCTCGTGCGTTTATTTCATCAATCCTATGGCTGATATTGTATCTAGAGGGAGAAATTTTTTTCTCAGGGTTCAAATCCCGGAGAGAGCGAAATATTTTAAATTTCGTTATTTATCAGTATATACTGCATTGTTCATCGGTATATGTTGTCTTGTTAATCAGTTTATATGTTTTATTCATTATCAATTTTTTAAATTTCGTTATTCATCAGTATATACTGCCTTGTGGTCCTTGTTCATCAGTATATATGTCTTATTCATTGTACTTAATGTCTCACGAAAGATAGGGGTCTCAATGGAGCGCGCCCCTATATAGTAGTTGATTTATGTTTAATTTTGACGATGAAACGCAATCTGTTGGTAAGACGCTTCTGCTCCAACCAATAGGTCGGGGGTTTGAGTCACCCTAGGAGCTCAAGTGTGAGTGGGTTTTTTTCCTTTCTTTGGTTGTAACAAATTAAAAAAAAAAAAAACTTAGTTGATTTATGCTTTTGTAACGGATTTATTAATTGATTAATTAATAAGTATTAATGTCAATTAGGATATACGATTAATAATTACTATAATTTATAGTTCAACAAATATAAAATAAAGAATAATTGTAAATAAAGGAGAATTAAGATAAGATTTTGAAATGTTGAGATTTAAGAGTGACACACGGAATAAAATCATTTTCCCATAACTCAATTACGAATTCTCTCGGAACTAGATAACTCCACAGTTAGGTTACCTTATAAGGGGCCTCAACCAAGTTTTTAATTTTTTTTTATTAATTATTAATAGTCGTTATTTCAATACTCTACTCGTCTTTTAAAATTATGTATATATTTTTTAGTATATCCCCCAAATATATATATTTTTATTTCTAGACATGATTTTATATATTATTGAATAATTTTACTTTTATAACTTACACTTATTCATTCATAATTAAATTAACAACACCCTCAATTTTTTTAGTATCGATATATTCGACAAGTTTTTATTAAAATTTGTGTGAAAAAATTGTTTTCATAACCTTAAAGGATAAAAGAAGTTCATATATTGGACACATATAATCTGGTGCACGTGTATTTTACATATGCGATTTACTTATATGTATTTGTAATTTTGCGTTAATCACAATTTCATCTATTTTTTTTTGTGGTAAACAATTTCATCTAATTGGTGATCAGCTAAGTATATTTATAAAACACAAAATCTCCTGTACACCTGAATGTACCGTACACTCGGGTTGACCCGTACCCAGATCCTGACCTGTATGTTAATTCAAACCCGCATCTTGACCCAAATCGTGTAAATGATACTATTCAATTATACAATGATACTGTTTGTAATTGACACTATTCAATTATATAAATGACACTGTAACATTTTAAAATGTTATAATGTCATTTTCAATTTTATAGTGTTATTTAAAATATTATAGTGTTATTTACAATCTTATAGTGTCTATTACAGTAAGTGTCATTTTTATTTCTGAATAGTGTCAATTATACACAGTATTATTTATAATGTTATAGTGTCATTTATACGCAGTGTCATTTGTATAATAGAATAGTATCAATTACAGACAATATTTAGTGTCATTTACACGATTTAAGTCAGGATACATGTTAGTATCTAGGTACGGGTCAACTCGAGTGTACGGTACACCCAAGTGTACCCAAGGGCCAAGACCACCTCTTTATAAAAAGTCAGATAATAACATAAATGAAATAATAAGTAAGCAAAATATGATGTTGATATGATGTGCTCTAATATATCTCCACCATGTTATGTTATGTTATGTTATGTTACGATATGTTATACATGTATAAATCTGAATAACAAATCACGTTGTGCACTAAACGGTGATATTTCCAGCTTTCTGCCTCTCATCTCCTGTTTCTTCTTCTTTTTTGAAAAGTTAAAAAACTAACGATATATGAACCCTAATAATGAAATAGTACTACTCAATTCGAGTTAATAATTATTAGTTAGAAACATAAAAGTTGTTAATAATTAGTATTAGTTAGAAACATAAAAGTTGTACACTGCAATTATGAAACAATCAATTCTGAATAATTTTCATTATCTAACAACTATAAACTAATTAATACACTTAACATCAACCTTATAAAGATTAATTAATAGTTATTAACTAATTAATTAAACATAATTTCCAATTAAAAATGTAGCATGAACTATCATTAATAATTACTCTATCCGTCCTGAAACATCTTCCTAAGGAGAGGCAACATGAGTTTTAACGAAAGTCAGTTGTGTATTTGATGTGTGTATAATGTCACTACGCCAAAAACGCGTATACATAACAGATTTTATCCGTTATCTATGCGGAAAAACTTGCGTTAAGTATAGTGGTGTTATGTATGTGGCGTGCATACATAACGGATATTTATACGTTATTTATACTATTATACATAACGGTTGTCCATAAATAAATAACGCCGATGCGGAATTTGGATTCCATCTTTTTGAACCTTTCAGTCAACAGAGCATATTGACTGAAGAAGTCTTCTGACTTTAGTTCAGTCGGTTCCCTCGACTGCTTCTTGCTCTCCTTTGCTGAAGCTTTCAGTGCAACTCTTTTTGATGTCGATTGAGCATCTTCATCTGATCCTCCGGCCTTCTTGGTTTCTCGATTTCTCTGGATATCAAATTCATTTGCTACGAGATCTGAGGAACGCTTGTTGGTTGGAAGCATGTTGAATCCGAGTTTGTTCTGATGAGCAACTGCATAAATTTGCCATTCACCTCGCGGAAGTGCTCGTAGAATCTTTAGGTTGATTTCTCGTTGGGTATACTTGTCCTTAGAGATGGATTGAACCTCGTTCAATATTTGGTTGAATCTGTACTCCATTTCCTCGACTGATTCATTTTTTAGTATCAGGAATATGTCGAACTTCTGACAAGCTATAGATAACTTATTCTCTTTTATTTCCTTTGATCCGATGCACATTCTTTCAAGAATATCCCACATCTCATTTGATGTCTTGCACTTGATGATCTTGGTGACATATTTGTCTGGGATAGTTCCGGAGATGATACTCTTGGCAAGATTATCCAACTCATCTTGCTTTCTTTCTTCAGTGGTGAAGTCGCCCTTCGGTTTGATCTGGACTTCATCATATGGGTCTCGTGTGGTGTCCAATGGTATCTTCTTGACCACTTCTGTAATGACGATTGGTCATTTGGAGATGACTTCCCACATCCAACACTGCTGAGCTATGAGGAAGCTTTCCAACCGAAACTTCCATATATCGTAGTTTTCAATGCTAAACGTCAGGAGTGATGAGGCTCTGCTGTAGTTAGTTTCCATTGAACACAGAAAAGAGATATAACAGATAAAGAACGTAAGTAACACAATGAAAAAGAAAACGATTTAAGACATTCTTTTTGAAAATGATCTAGTTCAGTAGAACCGGGTCAAAGCAAATTGTTCTTGCGAACAACCTGCTCTGATACCAATTGTTAGGTCCCGGAAGGTCTAGAATAGGTGTATGGGGGGGGGGAATACACCTATAGGCTATTTTCAAAACACAAAACAAAACAACCTTTTGGAGTTAACTGAAACAGAAGACTTTAGTTAAACAAATGTTGAAGACTGATACTAAAGATGACTTCAGTAAAGGGATATCAGTTAAGCACGAGACTTTAACTGATATTCACGTAGAGCTTCAGTCTTGATTTAGAAATAGATGAGTGTTATGAATCTTACTGATTATTCGAAGATTGGTTAGTTAGACTAATAACACTGGCAGCGAAAAACTTTTCTTTTGAAAAAGCCTTTAATAAACACGTTGTCAGATTAAGGTTTCACTTTGCGATTAATCAGTTTCAGTTAAGAACAGGTTTGAGCACAGATAAGAAATTAAGAACTGAAAGCGATAAAAGACAAAGAAATTTTAATGTGGTTCGGAACAATTTCCTACGTTCACGGTCAGTTGATCACACTGACAAACACTCTGGGCTTGTTCTTACGGGTGCACAGCAAACCTTACAACTGAAAATCAATTTTTCAGTACCAGCACGCTGGGTTTGTCGCAGCCCGATTCCGACACTAGTAATAGCGGGGACCGAGTATCGATACGACTAATAACAGAAAGGGGGGAAGATAGAAAGAATACATAGATCAACAGCGGAAGCTAACAAAGAAACATGCTAAAGAAAGATCTTCATAGTTCATCAAAAGGGTATATTCGTCAACATCGTCACAACTCGATAAATATCAGGAATCTCAACATGAAAAGCAAAACAAGTATAGTTCAATTTTTATGTAGAGTAAAAATATTCAGAGTGTGATAACAAAAGGTGAACCGACCATATGTATGAAGACATATAATCGTGAGTAAAATGCTTGATTTAATATAACATAACTTCATATCAAAACTCTATCGACAAAACAGTCATACGATAGAGAAAGAAAAGGTCAACCCAAAACATTCCCCACCAGCACCGCACCATACTCCCCCTCCGCTTATCCTGCACGTTTAGAAATACATGCAGGGCGTGAGTACATAAATACTCAGTGGACATATCGCCGAAAACAAAGCTGCTCATAGAGCTATAAATTGAACTTGCCACATCTCAGCAAAACACAGGAATTATATCTTAAAAGAACCTGTGCAAGCAGTTTTAATCATAACATCATAATTAAGTGTCTGCAGACAAGTACTCGACATGTATGTACCACATCTACAACTCTTCATCATCATCAAGGTACTGAGAAGCAGGCCTCCTTCTCAAGCACCGTGACCGGCCGACCCGAAGACGGCTCACAGTCACCTCAGTGTACACTAGCCCTGGCAGGATAGCTATCAACTGCCTAGGACCCGATCGTCTCATCTCAACTCATCAGTAGAGGGTAAACATACAAGCTCAACATCATCATAAAAAAATATTGGCAAGTCAATAATTCTCAAACATCATCATAATCTCAAAACATCAAATATCTCATATTTTCATCATCATTTAAAACAGTTTAGAAAAGCTCTTAAATTGTATACTCAAAATAATGCCCACCTGAAGACCTTACTCAAAATCTCCCGTCAAAACGGAGTTACTTACTTCCTTGCTCCGCTTGTGTCTTCAGGGATCATCATCATCATCGAAGGTTCATGTCATAAAATGAATCTCGATTAGAAACTCATTGACTAATTCTCAAGCCTTAACTCATGCTCTATCTCATATTCTATCTCCTTACTCAACTCTATTAAACTCTCCACTCATCTCACATCCTTTAGTTCAAGGATAGGTTTCTAGAAAATCATGGTTCTAGGTCTCGATTTATCTCTCATATAAGGCTCGTCTAATCTCATTCAAACACATAGGCAACACAATCACATAAGGCACATAAGAAATCACAATCAAACATCAACAAAATATGCTCTATTTTTACACTGACTCAACTTCAAAATTTAAAATGATCTGACTCCGACATCTCCTGGACTCGAGACTCATACCGAAAGAAAGATCTTCGAGTCTAGTTTCATTTAAAAAAAAGTAGAGTCGAAAAATCCAAGTGGTTTGAGAGATATGACGTTTTTACCACGATCTACCATTTCTGGCAGTTTTGTGCAACCGAAGGTTACAATTTTTGAAAAATAGTAAACGTTGTCAAACTGGGCTCAACTTTGGTGGATATCTATCTAACACAATAAGGTTGATACCATAAAAATTTGGAAAGCTAGATCACATAGGAAGCTACTGAAATGAATGACTCTTTCCCCTGTTCTCTGAAATTCTCGGTAATAATGTGCAGTTTAGGTTTTGCATTTTAAAGAAATATCAAACGAAGTTGAAATGGCTTGAAATTTTACCAGGGTACTCAAGACTCATGTAGGGACTTGATATAAAACTTTTAAAGCTATTAGACATCGATAAACCGTCGATCACAGTAGGTCAGTAGGCCTACGAAATTTCTCCAATTTGGACTCAAAAAATCATATATCTCAAAAACATCTCTAACTTGAATATAACATCATACACTACAAGAAACTGCGCCTTTAACGACCGAAATTAACGACCGAAATTTTCGGTCGTTAATTTTGCGGCCTTAACGACCGATTTACGACCGTTTAACGACCGATTTTATTTTTTAATTTTTTTTATTTTTTAACGACCGAAAATTCGGTCGTTAATTATTATTTTAATATTTTAATATTTAATTTTTCTTAACGACCGAATTTTCGGTCGTAAAAATTATTTTTTTTTATTTTAATTATTTTTTTAATTTTAACGACCGAAAATTCGGTCGTTAATATATTTTTTTTTATTAAAAAATATTTTTTTAAAAAAAATAATTTTTTTTTTCGAAAAAAAAAATTAATTTTTTAACGACCGAATTATTCGGTCGTTAATATTATTTTTTTATTTTTTTTAAATTTTTTTATTATTTTTTTATTTTTTAAATATTTTTAAAATAAAAAAAAATATTTTTTTTAATTATTTTTTTTAAAGACCGAATTTTTCGGTCGTTAAAATTATTTTTATATATTTTTTATTTTTTATTTATTTTTTATTTATTTTAATTTATTTATTTATTTATTTTATTTATTAACGACCGAATAATCGGTCGTTAATATTATTTTTCAAATTTTAAAAATTTTTAAAGTTCATTTATATTTTTATTAATTTTTATTTTTCGATTATATATAAATATTTAATTATTTTTTATTAATTTTCTATTTAATTATTATTTTCAAATTATAGAGATTATTTTTAATTATTTAATTATTATTTTTCGATTATTATTTTATTTTTATTTTTCTATTTCTATTTATTTATTTTTATTAATTTTCTATTTAATATTATTTTTAATTATTTTACAAATTTAATTATTTTTTATTAATTTTCTATTTAATTATTTTTCGATTATATATAAATATTTAATTATTTTTTTATTATTTTCAAATTATTTTTATTTTTATTATTTAATTATTTAATTATTATTTTCAAATAATAATAAATTATTAGATTTATTATAATAAATTATTAGACTTATTAGATTTTCTGAATTATTGTTGTATACGATTATTATTTTTCATACTCATATTTTCTTTTCTTTATTTAATTACGATAATATTAATTTTTTATTATTTTTAATTCGATCGTATATTTATCGTAAATGTTTAATGATATTTTATATTATCTCGACATATTATAAGGTTATGAATGATTAATGATATTTTATATTGAATTAGAGTTTAAATGAATTAATAGGTACTATATATATCAATAATACGAGTGTTCTGTACTGGTGACTACTCGAAAGGAACTCCAAGGTTAAGCGTGCTTGACTTAGAGCACAAGTAAGATGGGTGACCTACTGGGAAGTTCGTCAAATGGTATGCAATTAAGGTCAAAATACATTAGAAATACACTAAAAATACTTGTGGGATACAAAGAGATTAAAAAAAAAAATATATTTTTTTCGAAAAAAAAAAATATATTTTTTTATTTATTTTTAACGACTGAATTTCGGTCGTTAATTAAAAAAAATTAAAAAAAAAATATTTTTTTTATTTATATTATTTATTTTTTTCTCTTTTTAACGACCGAAATTTCGGTCGTTAAAAATAAAAAATCGGTCGTTAAATTTAACGACCGAAAAAACGGTCGTTAAAACTCGGGCGACGATGCAAACAACGACCGAAAAAAACGGTCGTTAAATCGGTCGTTAATAATATTAACGACCGATTTTTGGGTTTTAACGACCGAAATTTCGGTCGTTAGAGCCGCATTTTCTTGTAGTGATAACTCTCAACAACAAACTCATACCACAACTCATTTCATCACTTCTAATCATCAATCTAAACCATCACTTAACATCATAGCATGCTCAAGAACTCATATAACCATTCAAGTCTTCAAATCAACTCAAGAACTCATGAATTTCCTCCAAACTTTCGAAAATTAAGAAAAACAAAGAGTTGAAGTTTTCATGCTTCAATCTTCCATCTAATCTCACATAGCACATCATAGAAGCTAGATCTATGCAACTAAAGATCACTTACCCCAAGATTAAACAAAGATCAAAGTTTTCCTCTTTCATCCTTCATGATCAAGCTCCACGGTTCTCTTGGAAACTTCAAGATTTGGAAGTGTTTAAGCTTGATTTGGTGGATGATTTTGATCTTGATGTGTGTTTAGGAAGCTTTGGAGGTGCATCTATGGTGATCTTTGGAGAAAAATCGGAAGAGGGAAAGAGAGATTGAAGGTGGCCGAGAGTTGAAGTGTGAGGGAGAAGTGAGATGCTTGTCTTGTTAAGGAAGAGTGATTAAGGACAAAGCACTATTCCTAATTAATGCATGGTTCCCTCATAACTCTATACACTAATCCCTTGCCAACCTCCTTATCCACTTGCCAATTAAGATATAAGCATGTGGTAAAAAAAATATCTCAAGTGTAGTATTAGTGGAATTAATGTAATTATGTATCTCTCTCTTGATAAAATAAAACTACACTTTATTTACTCATGTGATAAAATCAAATAAAATAATAGTAACACCAAAAATAGTGTACTCGAAAATATCACATCGCATGTCTCAGTAAAATATTTCTCATAAAATACTGATATGCAAAATAATAATAACTGTATGCTATTTCCCGATTTTAAAAATAATCTCGTTCTCTAAAATCTCAAAAATAATCCGTGTTAACATAACACGAAACAAATCATACTCACATCATCATACAAACACACGTAACAAGTAGTCACGTAGACAATCACTCAAACAATCTTAGATAAAACACGGATACAATTCACATCAAAGCAATCAGAAATCATCTCTCAATTAAATCATCTTTCAGATCGACTCTCCCTTCTATAGGGTTTCTCACTCACTTATCTCAACTCTATTCTTAAACAGATGTTCCTATTAACAATAGGACAAATAAACTCACAGATACTCGATCTCAGCTCTGCTACCAGAGCAGAGCAGAGCAGAGCTAAAAGACTCGGCCATAGCAGAGCTAAATAACTCGGTCAGAGCAGAGAAATGAATTCTCTGTCAGAGCAGAGAAATGAATTCTCGGGTCAGAGCAGAGGAATGATTTCTCCGTCAGAGCAGAGGAAAGATTTCTCTGTCAGAGCAGAGGAATGAATTCTCAGTTCATAGCAGAGGAATGATTTCTCTGTCAGAGTAGAGGAATGAATTCTCGGCTGAGTAGAGGAATGATTTCTCTGTCAGAGCAGAGGAATGAATTCTCAGTTCATAGCAGAGGAATGATTTCTCTGTCAGAGCAGAGGAATGAATTCTCGGTTCATAGCAGAGGAATGATTTCTCTGTCAGAGCAGAGGAATGAATTCTCGGCTGAGTAGAGGAATGATTTCTCTGTCAGAGCAGAGGAATGAATTCTCGGCTGAGTAGATGAATGATTTCTCTGTCAGAGCAGAGGAATGAATTCTCAGCTGAGTAGAGCAAGACTCAAGACAGAACAGTGCAGACAAGAGCAAACTCGAAAATTTATCAACTTTTTCATTCCCAAAGTTCATCAAACACTCTCAAACATCAAAATACTATCAGACTCATATCTCCATCTAGAATAATAACTCGTCTCATCAAAAAGTGTAACTCTAATGCTCAATATCTCTATTTATCATCATAACTCCATTTCATCTTAATTATAATCTTGTATCTCAGTACTGTAGTACACTCTCTGTAGTGTCTCGGCACTACTACTACTCATAAAAGTACGGGGTGTTACAGGGTTGGACTTCTTGCTCACTCTTAGCACACTAAGACACCACAATGCCTTTGCTAGCGCTGGCTAAGATCTCTTGGAGTCAGAACACTGGTCTGAACTTCGCTGTACTCAAACACTCTTTTCGCTCAGTTGAAAGGAGGTTCGAAATACCAACTAGATCACAGAGAATAGGCTCTCTGTAATCGGAAATTAGGCTTTGGATATTACAAATATTTGCCTAAGGATCTAAGATAATGTAGGTAATCAGTAGTCTGATTTTGGCTTTATGTATTCTCTTATTCGATTCAAACTTTGATAGCTTTGAATGGCTGAGTTGCAATTTCGGCAGCGCTTCAACTTGTGCTTTTGAATCGGTGAAGATTGAAGTGATCCTCGAGCTCTATTTATAGATGTCGCAGCCCGCCCTAGCTAGGGATAGCTAGGCCGAGTGATCCACGACTAGGGATGGGGTTAAAGAAGAAGGGGAAGAAAGGGGCGTCATTTAAAACCGTAAGACTTACTCATTTTAAGAAAACTCGTCATTATTACTCATTAAATGCTTAATAAAACAGTCTAAGAAAGACAACGTAAAACTCAATTAAAGCATTAAAGAAAGAAGACATAAAACTTAATAAGACATTAATCAAGTTATTACATCAACAGGAACCATCCTCTCAAACTTAAAGTACGACATGACATAACATGGTACCAAAAGTACTCTGCAGCGGAAAAATAGCTAGACATATGTATGAAGACATATTCCAGACATGTTACATATTTATTAACAACCCTGTGACTCCGCTCAATGCAGCACCATCATCACACCGGCTCAACCTGCACATTTTTAGAAAAACATATGCAGGGCTGAGTACAAAAGCACTCAGTGAACACATGCCAAAACATCTCATCTCATGCTTTATAAAGCTATAAATATTGTCATTGCCATATTTTAAACAAAGCATAACGGATTTATCTAAAGCCTTATGTTTGCAAACTCATTTTCGTTTCTCAAAGTTGACTAGCCAGTCTATGTTCTCAAGTAAGTACCATATCTGCTAACTCATGTACTGAGAGGGAGGCCTGCCTCTGCAGCACTGCAATCGGTCAACCTAAAAGCTGACTCACGATCACTGTGTACACTAATTCTACCTTGTGTAGAACCGATATCATTTCTCATACAGATAGATAACATACCAAAATCTCAAATATTTGGCAATGCAATAACTTCAAAATAGGTTTACAGTTCATCATCATACATCAATAAATTAAACACGTAAACATCTTGAAAATAGTTTCTCAGTTCATCATTCATCAATAATTTAAACGCGTAAACATCTTGATTTTAGCGTAGAAAAGCCCACCTCGTTGCGTCTCTGCAAACAGGTAACGTCACTCTCTCCCTCTCAAGTCGTCACTTCCCAAACGGACCTTCATTGTTATGAAGAATCGATGAGAAGAAAGATCATCATAATAGAAAACTCACTAATTAAACTCACATAGGAAAAATAAAACTTAACACCTTAACTCAACTGCCCTGCCAGCGCTGACTTGGCAGCCAGAGCTGACCTCACGGCAGAGCTAACTCTGCAGGGCTGAAACTCACTCTACAAAGCTGACTCGGCAGAGCTGACTCACATCCAGAGCTGACTCGCCAGCCAGAGCTGACCTCCAGAGCTGACTCAACAGCCAGAGCTGACTCGCCAGCCAGAGCTGACTTCAGAGCTGACTCGCCAGAGCTGACTTTGGTCAGCCAGAGCTGACTTTCAAGAGCTAACTCGCCAGAGCTGACTTTCCAGAGCTAACTCGCCAGAGCTGACTTTGGTCAGCCAGAGCTGACTTCCAGAGCTAACTCGCCAGAGCTGACTTTGGCAGCCAGAGCTGACTTTCCAGAGCTAACTCGCCAGAGCTGACTTTGGCAGCCAGAGCTGACTTTCCAGAGCTAACTCGCCAGAGCTGACTTTGGTCAGCCAGAGCTGACTTCCAGAGCTAACTCGCCAGAGCTGACTTTGGCAGCCAGAGCTGACTTCCAGAGCTAACTCGCCAGAGCTGACTTTGGCAGCCAGAGCTGACTTTCCAGAGTTAACTCGCCAGAGCTGAACTTCAACAGTCAGAGCTGAACTCAACAGCACTTCAACTGCCAGAGCTGACTCGCCCGGCAGAGCTAAAATCCACACGTCAGAGCTGACCAACCCGGCAGAGCTAAACTGCAGAGCTGACCAATCGTCAGAGCTGGATTTCATGTTGCCAGAGCTGACTATGCTCGGCAGAGCTGGAATTCACGCAACAAACTCAAATAGTTCAACACTCAAACATGCTCTGCAAACTCAAACAAACCTCCTACACATTTCCTACCACCTCCAAACATCAAACTAACTCTAACATGCTCAACTTCTAACTTAAAACACAAAACTCAAGAAAACCCTAACATGCATTTCTAAGTTCACGCAAAGTGTAGCCATCTCTACAACCTACAATTTAACATGCTTGGCAAAAACAAGATTAACAAAGAACAAACCTAGCATGCTCCTAAAACACATTCACAAGTTACAACGATTAACAACAATCGAAGAACGAGTGTCGACGACGAAGAACACGGACGGCTGCCCTCATGGATTCCATGGCTAGGGTTCGAACCATCCTTAACTCATTCAGTAAACATGCTCGACATTTACCCAAGAACATCATACTAAAAACTTACGACGATCCGACGTCGTTTCAAAATAAAGTCGAGAATTGACAATTTTCGACGTCGACTAAAACCGAAAATCAAACCATCAAAACGTAGGTAGAGAAGTTACCTACGTAAATACGTGCTCGAAAAGGTGCTCGACGCTCGTCTCGGTGCTCAAATCGGAGCTCAAAAGCTCGAAGAAAGCTTTAATGGAGAAATGTGTGTGTGTTCTTGGTGTTGGTGTGTTTGTGCGTGAGAGTGATGGCTGTGGGCTGACCCACAGCCGCCTTTTTATAGGGGGGGAGCTTTGGGCGGTTGGGGGGGGGTGGTTGATGGTAGGGTAGGCCTAGATATTTAGGATATTAATCCTACTTAGTCGTTAAATATCTCGTTTTAACGACTAACTACTCGTACTCTTCGTTACTCGCCCTCTCGACTCCCACTCACTTTCATCATACTCGTAATTCTATATAAATATAGAAAATGTAAGCTCGTTCTCGAAATTATGATAAACGAGCTCGGTTCGTTTATCGAGAAATTCCAATTTACTATTCACTCATCGTCCAAAAATAAAAACTTTCGTCATTGGACTCGTATCGAGAAACTAAGAATATTTCTCGACGACGTGCACGTAAGATTTTGAAAGTCGACAAAAAGACGAAAT
The DNA here is from genome assembly GCF_028751815.1 of Salvia miltiorrhiza. Classification (NCBI taxonomy): domain Eukaryota; kingdom Viridiplantae; phylum Streptophyta; class Magnoliopsida; order Lamiales; family Lamiaceae; genus Salvia; species Salvia miltiorrhiza. Next base: position 23,616,349 of record NC_080388.1, on the reverse strand, counting down.
AGCAGTATTTCACTATTCATCGTCAAAAAGTCAAAATTTCAAAAACATCTTAACGGACTCAGATCTCACTTCCGAGTTCACCGTTCTCATTCAAATAATTATCTCGAATTATTTGAATACTCAAACTCAAAAATGGATATAAAATCCCACATCATTCTCACATCATCAAACAAACATCTCAATCATAAAAAGAAAAACAAGAAAACATCATATAACTCCTCATCTCTTTACAAAGTAAAACAAACAAGGGATCTAAACCCTAATCACTCAAACTTAAGCAATTAAACACGTCATCAAAAGCTCGGGTATTACAATAGAAGAGGTCTTGAATAGATTCGTTGGCAGAGATGGTCTTCAAGAATTCATCCGTTGTGAGAGTAATTTGAATTTGGGCTGAGGTTTCAATCTTCGAGGTTCCTTGTTTGGTGAGAAACGACGTATCAGGTACAGGAGGCAAGGCGCCTCTGAAAAGTAATCACCAAAAATGAATGCTTTTCAAAGAAAGGATGATCCTCTGTATCTCTGCATTTAATGCGGTTGTACTTAGAGTGCGTGGCTTCCTTTAAACTTATGGAGATTCAGTTCGAGGAAGAATGTTAACTGATACTTGACTTTAGCATCAGTCCGCTGAATCCACGTAGCCTGCATTGATGAATCAGTTATAACTAATTCTTCAGTTGAGAAATTCGTTCAGCCAAACATCTGTATTTGACTTGGCCTTTCATTACAACTTCCGTTGAGTTCTTCAGTCTTCAGTCTTCAGTCCTCCAGTCTTCAGAACACTAAACAAACTAGAAGGAGAACTCCAACACGTGAGTTCGAAAGGTTCTAGTCTATTACAAAGAAAACCTAAGGATTTTGGTATCATCAAAACTAGGGCTAGGATATTTCATTAAGTTCCCAACACAAATATATTGTCATACATTAACGTAATGCATACTTACTTATATGACGGTGGAAAGGTGTCATGTATATATATAAACGTCATTAAAGCCTACATACATGACGGTAAGAAAACGTCAAGAAAAATATTACGGTGTCATGTATTATATAATACTTGACGATTTTAAACCGTCAAGAATACAAGTATAACTGTCAAGAAAGGTAAGTATACATGACGGTTAATAACCGTCATCTATACTAGGGACTATACATGACACCACTATACTTGACGGTTAGCGGATGGCATAGATGACGGTTAAAACCCGTCATCTATATGAGTGTTTTTCTTGTAGTGTAGATTCCCCGCATCAAGCTGTAGTTGGGCGGGTATGCCCAGAACGCATTATGGCGTAGCGGACCCAAATGGTCATAGGCATGCCTAGGGCATACTACCACCTTCTGCATCTTCCGTACTATGTGGAGCAGGATGTCTCCAAACTTGAGCCCACGTAATGCTTCTAACTTGGTCGTGCCCAGAACATTATCGACCGTATAAGGTATCGGGTTTGGCCAAGTTGTGTTGAAATCTGGCCAAATGCTTCGGGAACATGGTTGCACAATTATAAAGTTCATTTTGACCTCACGAATATTGATTACCCCATACCAAACCTTAATTTAGCCCATTCCGGGTATAAAAACTTAGCTACTCATAATAACAAAAGTAAAGGCAAATGAGAAATAGAAATGAAACATACTTTATTAAAAGTATCTGGGCAAAAACTAGAAGTAATATTTGTCGGCACCAACTCCGGGCATAACAAAACAGAACATAAAATTGTGGCCTGTGGCTCTGTATCTACCTCACACGCTCAAAACATATAAAAATAGACCAAAGAACAAAATAAGGAAAGTGGCTGCGTAGGGGGTCGGCCTGGATCAGTGTCACTCGCCGAAAACTCAAAGTATCGAAGAGCTTCTCCTTCTGGGCAGTCCATCCATATTGATAGAGAAGGCATGGGCTAGGGCTTAGCCCAGAATCAGTCGTCGGCTGGGCTAGGGTTACACATGCAGTTCTTTCCTCATGTGTCGGGCCTTAGAATATGAAGATCCTCCGGGTATGGCAAGATATCGCGTGGGGAAGGTAAGGGATCTCCTTCCTTTTTTGGACCCTTGGGCAGATGTACTCTGCCTTTGCCTATGTACGCCAGTTGTGCCCATATGCAAATTTATCTCTTGGCCTCCTTTCTTTGCCTTTGTTCCCTTGTCCTCTGATCATGTCCCTTGCATCTGGGCATTTCGCCCGAACACGACCCGATCCCGCACGGTACTCGATATGGGCAAAGCGTGGGCTTTGCCTCTGTATATGAACTTGGGTACTTGCCTCTATTGCAGAATGGAGCCTGTTCTGCCCCTGTACGGTTCTGCACACTCCTGTGCCCAAAATATACCCTCCCAGTCACAAACACACACACAAACATGCAAAAAGACTCGATCTAGACCTAAAAACAGACTAAAAAATAGCACAAAAATCGGGCTCGTCAAATGCATAAAAATTTAAATAACTTAAATATACAAAAGCTTTTGTAATTTATTTTGTTAGAATTAAAAATAATCATTTTTATTTTTCCGACGTGAATTCTCCTAACTTCTAAGTTCAAAAATTACTCTAAACTTAGTTATAAGGAAATGGGGTATTACATCCCTCCCTTCTTAAAAAAAATTATGTCCTCGAAATTGCAAATCTGAGCATTCTAGCTTGAGATACTAGACTCCCATTTCATTTAATGCCCTTATGTGGCCTTTTTCATCTTGTGATGATGGTTCCACTACATGACGAGAACAATATACTTGTTCCGTAAACATGAACCTTGCAATCAAGTATCTCGATTGGTTTCTCTTCATAACTTAAGTTCTGGGCGAGGACTACTTCATCTTGTTTAGTCACATGCTTTGAATCAAACACATACTTTCTTAATTGCGAGAGATGATATACATTGTATATGCCCACAATGCTTGGTGGCAGAGCCAACTTGCACGCTACAGGGGCCTATCTTAACTGGGATCTTAAAAGGTCCTATATAGGGGTTATTACTTACTCTTCTTTCTAAACGAATAACTCTTTGCTTGAGAATGCTCACTCTAGCGCTCGCTCCCTAGGGTTCCGATGCACATCTCACACGGCCGTGGCCGTCTAGATTTCTCCGATCACCACTTCCCGTCGACCGCTTATTGGACTTCACCGGCGCGGCGTCCTCATGGCCACCCTATCGCAATATCTGCAGGTATCCAACAACTTTGCTCGGCCTCCCCCGTCACACTCACGGCCTGCCAACCTGCCGCTGTACATAGATGCACCGTTCTCTATCGCTGCAGCGCCCACAGACGACCTCTTTCCAGATGTGCGCGCGCCTGAAACCTGCCACACCCGCTCTAGGGTTTCCATGCCGCCGCCTGCCTATATTCTGCCCATCAACCCTAGCGGCGTGATCTCGATCTCTATTTTGACTGCTGTGATGCGATCCCAGTCTGCCGCGATTTCTCCGGCCGAGGTCATTTTCTTCCCTAAATCGGGGGCAACTGATTTCCTCAGTGCATCAGGTAAGGGGCTGGGCTGCCTCTCTACCCTTACCCTTGTAGAAATATTAAACTTAATTAATAGTCGATTAGCCTGAGGATCGTTTTTTGGATTATCTTAATTCACCATACATCGATTAAACCTAGCATGCTCCTATTCATTTAAATACTGCACCGAGGAGTTCAGAAATACCTGAAGAATTCCTAAGAATTAATCAATTCGTCGCTAAACAGGTCAGCCAACTTCAACCCAACGTTTGAAGCCTCAAACGTTCTCTAATCGTATTTTGCCCAAAAATATGGCTTCTTCATTTTCGAGAGAGCTTTCCGTGACTGCCTATTTTGCCTTAATCCGAGTTCTGTACAGGAAGTTATGGCCGTTCTTAGCTGCAAAAATCTGACTCCAGCTATGATCTTCTGGACTGTATCCCGCTCAATCCCCGACGTCGGATGGACGACGATCTTCGAGGATTCCCCGGAGAAAAAGACTCAACAAGCGCCACTCAGCTCTCACAGAAAACCTAATTTCTATAGTCTGAAATTACGTAAATCTTATTTCTGTTCTGAGAGTTGCTGTGTATTTATAATTATAAATACAGGATATGGGCCAGACTTATGAGTTGGGCTATTTTTCTCCTTCTGGGCTCATGAGTCTTTTGCCAGCCCAGGGATCAAATACAAGGAATAAAGATGGCCCTAAAATGAATTAATTCTTATGATCAGCCCAGATCACAATTAATTCATAAATATTAATTCATTCCACTAGAGAATCAATATTGACTTGCCCCTTTATTGCTGATGATAAGTCGGGACTTGTATTTAGACTTATCGAACCCCCGGTATTTAAGATATCCAACATCCATTAATTAATTAAAGCTTCTGACAGCTTATATAAATTAATTTCTTATTAATCCTTAAGTAGTACCCTCAACCTTATTATTGCATCTGAACTTAATCAACCTGCAGGGTTTAGTGCAATAAACCTTTTGAGCTCCTTAAGGGGATGTTATCATCCTATACCAGATACTATCACCTAATACAGATTACCAAATGTCATATATAAATTGCTATCACCCAAGATACAGAGTACTCAAGTTAGTAACTCAAAGTGATACGCAAATTCATATATACACCTGAAATGTTATTAGGATTTAGGTCTCATTAAATCACCGAGATCTTGATTCTTCACTTAGGTTAGACAGAAGAATACATCTGACTGTGATCCTATCAACACGTTTGCACGCACTAGTATAGACAAGTAGCCAAGACAAACTACTTCCATCTATACTGTAGTTTAAATCAATAACTCGTCCTAGAGTCGTCTTGGTTGTGATCATTTTTATATCTCATAAGATTTATTCCAATTATATGGTCTTCTGTTATCTACAACACACCATATAATCTACTTATATAGAGATAATTGGACATACATATGTAATTATGAGCAATTCAGATAGGAGATTAGATAGTTAACTCAGGAATCATCGTGTACAAGCATAAAAGTTCTTGCTTTCAGTATACAAATCCAATAATCTCCCACTTATACTAAAGAAAACTTTTAGTATACAATATGTCTATTTACTAAACACCTAACACTTCTCCCACTTATACTTAAAGGTTCCTAAGTGGGTAGCATCAATCGCATTCCCATCTTTCAATGACCATTTGCGATAAGCCTTTTGTGAAAAGATTAGTAAATTTCTCCAATATGTGTTATTTCATTCTATGAGCACATAACGTCAATTTACGAATAATCGTATAACTTGGTACTTGCTCTCAACGTGTTAGATCCGGAGGGTCTCGAATAGGTGTATGGGGGGGAAGGGAATACACCTATAGGCTATTTTTGGAAATCTCAATATAGAGATAAAACAAAACGAAACTTCAAACACAAACTCAGACACATGTTTACTGAAAAGAGTTTTGACCAAAACAGGGTTGACGACTGATACTGAAAAACTCTTCAGTAAGGAGTTATCAGTTAAGTCACAAGAACTTAACTGATGCACGTAAGGCTTCAGTCGAGTTTGATAAACAGAGATGTTATAAATCTCACTGACTATCAGAAGATAGATTAGTCAGACTGATAACACACGCATCGGAAAACTTTATTTCGCAATAGCCTTTAGAGTTGAGCACGTTGTTAGTCTTAAGCTTCTCTTTGCAATTAATCAGTTTTCAGTTGATGAAAGGAAGAGCACAAGTAAGAAATTAAATACTGAAAGCTGTAAATAACACAGAGATTTTTACGTGGTTCGAAAAACACTTCCTACATCCACGGTCGGTTGATCAAACCAACAACTTCACTCTGCAAGTACTTACGGGTGCACTGCAAACCGATGCTCGTGCTTACGGGTGCACAACAAATCGAAATGTGTGCATGCGGGTGCACACAACCGAAACAACTGAAGATCCAATCTTCACTACCAACACACCTTGTTAGATTTCTCACTCCTAGCACGAACTGACACTAGGATCTCACGGAGACAGAGCACCTTCCTGAACTCCTTTGCAACTCAAACACTCGATTCTATCGGTCGAAGGGAGGTTTAAAATCTTGCCAACTAAACTTCAAAGAACAAGTTCTTTGGAGTTAGTTTGACCTAGGCTTTAGATAACCAAGGTTTGCCTAAGGTCTAAGAGAATTTATGTAATTAGCAGTGACTGATTTTTGGCTCTGAGATTCTCTTCTTCGATTAAAGCTTTGGCTGAGAAACAATTTTGGCATAGTTTCAGTTTATGTTGTTGAATCGGTGAAGATTGAAGTGATCCTCGAGCGCTACTTATAGGAGAAGTTTTGAATAGAGCCGTTGGCGGAGAAGGCCTTCAAGATTTCTTCCGTTAGAGAGTAATTTGAACTTGGGCTGAGGCTTCAATCTCCGAGGTTCCTTGTTTGGTGAGAACAGCTATGTTGAAGAGCAGGAGATGCGACGTCTCTGATAAAGTAGTCACCAAATAGGAATGACCTCTGCAGAGAAATGACGATCCTGAGATCTCTGCATTTAATGCGGCTGTACTTCTGGACTACGTGGCTTCTTTTGAACGTTGAAGGTTCAGTCCGAGGAAGAATGTTTAACTGATAATTGACTTTAGTATCAGTCCGCTGATTCCACGTGGCACACATTAAGTAATCAGTTCAAGACTGATTCTTCGACTGTTGCTTCAGTCGGCAACTTCAGTCTTCGGTCTCCAGTCCTTCGTTCTTCAGTCTTCAGAACAACAACTAAACTAGAAAAAGAACTCTAACACTTGAGTTCGAGCAGTTCTAGTCTATTACAAATGAAACCTATGGATTTTGGTATCATCAAAACAAAGATTAGGATATTCCATTTAGTTCCCAACACAATGTGTTGTGGTTCATGGATTTCTTAGAGTTTGCAACTGAACTTGAGTTATTACGAAGGTGATGCTCTCACGCAAACTAGAAATCACTCTTAGATCCTGGAAGTAGTGGTCAAACCAAATGGTTTTTACCTCCCAAAAAAAACACATAGCTCAAGGTAATTATTCTTTGTTATGGTCAGCTTGGAAATCCGAAATCGTATAATCCAAAAGGAACTAAACTGTCGAACTGGTAAAGTATCCTTATTCTCTAGTCAGGGACTTGAGAATATAATTTACCACAGTTTAATGTCCTTAACTAGAACTATACTGATATCTTACAACCATGCTTACTGCATAGCAAATATCAGATCTCAAACATAGCAATCCATACATGAGGCTATCTACTGCGGAAACGTAGAATACTGCTTTCATTTCCTCAACCTCAATAGGCATCTTAAGACATATGTCTTTAGATAAAGGAACGCCATAGCTCAAAGGTTGTAATCCTTTCTTGGCGGTATGCATACTAAAAATGTGCATTCATAGTATCAATATAAGACACTCGAGATAAGTCCAACATCTTTTTCTAGTGATCCCTTATAACCTTGATAAAAAAGATGTATACTATACCTCCTTAGTCTTTCATCTGAAACTGTTCGGATAATCACTACTTTATGTCTGAAAAACTCCATATTGTCGCCAATTAGGAGGGTACTATCTACATAAAATGCAAGGTAAACCACATCACCGTTGACATGAGATGCTTCTCCCTTAATGCTACTGCACATAGATGTCCCTACCTTCTCCTAAGTAACGGTTTTAGAAATATATATATATATATATATATATATATATATATATATATATTACATCCATTTGATAGACCTTGATGTTTTAAGTGAGCTGCTATGGGTAAAATGGTCTGAATTTCTGAGCATAGAAACTGGCGAAAGAACATCATCATAATCTATACCCTTATATTGGGTATAACCTTTCGCCATCAATCTAGCTTCAAATGCTACGACCTTGCTCATTCGAGCTTGTCATTCTCTTGTATACTCACTTGCAACCTATGACTTTACGACGTGTAGCACGATTTTTCTAGTATACAACCCATAATATTAATGGATTGCTCCGTTGAGGTGTGCCAGGAATCTACATTCTCGTCTCCCACTAATTCTAAGTAGATATCTGGGTCAATTTTCTTATATTCACTATCAGGGACCGAATCTAAAGATTCTCCCAAGAACATAAATTGATCAGGTTATCCCACAACCCTTCCACTACAATGGAGTTGTGGTGGCACGTATATGTCAACAGTGTGTGCAGTGTCTTGTGGTTCAAACTCTTGCACACTTGGCTTGGGTTATGGAATCGCCTGTCTATTGCTTTCAATTTCTTGAAGTACAATATCTGACTTGGATGAATGATTATTCACATAGTCCACTTCTAAGAATCATATGTGGTGAAGCATGAAATCCTACCCTAATTAAGAAACGATAAACGAGACAAGATGTACGTGGTTCGATCATAAATGATCTACGTCCACGGGAGTTCTTCGTTGGTTTCACTATACTTTGAGAGAGTATTTACATATTACAAGTGTTGCTCAGAAAATAAATCATGATCCTCAATGCTAATGCTAACCTTCTATTTATAGATGTGAGAGTAAACCCTAAAGGCCTTAGGCCCATGAGCTTTGATAATTGGGTTTAGGCCCTTTAAGGCCTTAATACACTTTAGTCCTGATTTGACCCATCTGCGCTGTCCTTCGTTGCTCGTGTTGAGTAGTTCCTTGAGCTGCGCAGGCGAGTCTGCACCGCTAGGTCCCTTCGTCTGCGCTGCCAAGTTCGTTTCTTCATCTACGCTGCCAAGTCCATTTCTTTGTCTACGCTGCCGAGTCCGTTTCTTCGTCTACGCTGCCAAGTCCAGCTCTTCGTCTACGCCGCCAAGTTCGGCTCTTCGTCTACGCCGCCAAGTCCGGCTTTTTGTCTACGCCGCCAAGTTCTGGCTCTTTGTCTACGCTGCCGAGTTCTGTCTGTGTAGCTCTTTGTTTACGCTGCCAAGTCTGGTTCTTTGTCTACGCTGCCGAGTTCTGGCTGTGTAGCTCTTTGTCTACGCTGCCGAGTTCTGGCTGTGTAGCTCTTTGTCTACGCTGCCAAGTCTGGTTCTTTGTCTACGCTGCCGAGTTCTGGCTGTGTAGCTCTTTGTCTACGCTGCCGAGTTCTGGTTGTGTAGCTCTTTGTCTACGCTGCCAAGTCTGGTTGTGTAGCTCTTTGTCTACGCTGCCAAGTCTGGTTCTTTGTCTACGCTGTCAAGTTCTGGCTGCGCATCTCTTTGTCTACGCTGCCAAGTTCTGGCTTCGCAGCTCTGCTCTGTCAAGTTCTGGCTGCGCAGCTCTTTGTCTACGCTGCCAAGTTCTGGCTTCGCAGCTCTGCTCTGGCCACGCAGCTTTGCACTTTGGCCAAGACTGATTGACTCTTCGTATTCATTTGTTAGTAAGTCTTTTTAATTAGACCTGCGCTCGTTAGTTCCTTTGATAATAATAACAATAATTAGGTAAAGTAGATTTAAACTACTAAGCACAGCGCTGATGAGTATTCCAGTCCTCATCAGCTACTCCCCCTAGTCTGGTTGAACTGTGTCTTCTTTGTTCAACCAGTGATGCTTGATATAAAGTCGGCGCTGTGCTGCTCACCCGAGTAGGGTCCAAGTGTTTTTTAGCCCTGTAATTCATCCCGAATCGAGTACTTGTAAGCTTGCAAAATAATCAATGATAGAATAGTACATCCCTGCCAATTTGTCAACACAAAAATATCCCAACTCTGTCAAAATATTTAGAATAACAACAAGAATAATAAGAGTGAAGCAACTCCCTTTCGAACGTGCTCGTTGAGCCACTTTTTGATTGTTACAGCTCGCGACTAATGCAGCTCTGGGAGCTCGCGACTTAGGCAGCTCTAAATATTTGGCAAACAGCCCCTTTCCCTTAGGTTTTGAATTTTTTTATCCCTAAAAAATAGGATATAAGAGGTGACGGGGGTACACACCCCCTACTCCCCCCCAGTGTCGTGCGCGTACTTTAGAAGTCAAGCACGATTGTTGAAGATTTGGAAGAGCTGAGAATGCACTCGAGTAGAGCTGAAAAGTCGGTGCCGAGGAGTAACCCGAGAGAGCGGTTGAGTTGCCATTTAAGGCTCATCCCCTGTCAATTAGGCATACATGATTCCCTGCACTTGTTAGATAAGGACTTGTCTATCTTTGTAAAAATAGTAAAGACAAAGTATTTCAGCGCTGCAGATGAACTAAGATAAAAGAGAGTAATTTTTCCTTCGAAATATTTGGATGTCATCAATGATGACTAACTTAAGGCTCAAGTATCCGCAAAGCGGCTGAGTCGCCACTTAAGGCTCATCCCCAGTCTAACTTTCGCGGCTTACGATGTTTCTGCGCGGAGCATAGACATTGAGGCCTGCGCTGCCGAGCGGCAACAAGGGAGAGAGGCGGCGCCGGCTACGCTGCCGAGCAGCGACAAGGGCGAGAGGCGGTGAGGCCTGCGCTGCCGAGCAGCGACAAGGGCGAGAGGCGGCGCCGATTACGCTGCCGAGCAGCCACAAGGGCGAGAGGAGGCACCGGCTACGCTGCCGAGCAGCCACAAGGGCGAGAGGCGGCGAGGCCTGCGCTGCCGAGCAGCGACAAGGGCGAGAGGCGGCGCCGGCTGCGCTGCCGAGCAGCCACAAGGGCGAGAGGCGGCGAGGCCTGCGCTGCCGAGCAGCGACAAGGGCGAGAGGCGGCGCCGGCTGCGCTGCCGGGCTTTGACAAGGCCGCGAGGCGGCGCTGGCTGCGCTGCCGAGCTTTAGAAGTTAAGCACGATTGTTGAAGACCTGGGAGAGCTGAGAATGTACCCGAGTAGGGCTGAAAATCTGGTGCCGATGAGTGACCCAGGAGAACGGCTGAGTTGCCCCATAAGGCTCATCCTCAGTTTAACTTTCGCGGCTTACGCTGTTTCTGCGCGGAGCATAGACATTGAGGTCTTCGTCGTGCAATTAATGCCTTGAATTGTGCAATTAATGCCTTGAGTTGTGCAATTAATGCCTTGAATTCTGCAATTAATGCCTTGAAGTTGTGCAATTAATGCCTTGAGTTGTGCAGTTAATGCCTTCAATTTTGCAATTAATGCCTTGAGTTGTGCAATAATGCCTTGAATTTTGCAATTAATGCCTTGAATTGTGCAATTAATGCCTTGAAGTTGTGCAATTAATGCTTTGAATTTTGCAATTAATGCCTTGAGTTGTGCAATTAATGCCTTGAATTTTGCAATTAATGCCTTGAATTGTGCAATTAATGCCTTGAAGTTGTGCAATTAATGCCTTGAATTTTGCAATTAATGCCTTGAATTGTGCAATTAATGTCTTGAAGTTGTGCAATTAATGCCTTGAATTTTGCAATTAATGCCTTGAATTTTGCAATTAATGCCTTGAATTGTGCAATTAATGCCTTGAAGTTGTGCAATTAATGCCCCTGTCTAACTTTCGCGGCTTACGATATTTTTGCGCGGAGCATAGACAATCAAATAACCCTGTCTAACTTTCGCGGTTTACAATATTTTTGCGCGAAGCATAGACACTATGAACTGACAACGACTCGGACATTCTGTGCCGACCGAGATAACTATTTTCCCTGTACTTGAAATAGCTGCTCTGATTGCACTGAGATAGCCAAACTGGCTACGCTGAGATGACTAAGATAGTTATGCTCATAATTTAAGCGCTGATTGTACTGAAATAACTAAGATAGTTCCCCCAACCAAGACGACTGAAAATGATTGAGACGGCTGCGCAGGCTGAAGTGACTGAAAAAATTGAGATTGCTGCGCAGGCTGAGATGACTTACCCTGGCTGCGCTGAGAAAGCTCAGATAAATTCTGAGGCTGATAGTTGCGCAGGCTGAGATAGCCTATCCTGACTATGCTGAGAAAACTCAAATAAATTCTGAGGTTGATAGCTACGCAGGCTGAGATAGCTTGTCCTGACTATGCTGGGAAAGCTCAGATAAATTCTGAGGCTTACAGTTCTGGATCGTGGCTAAGTTACCATTTAAGGTTTTAATATCCGCTACGCGGCTGAGTTGTCGTTAAGGCTCAAATATCCTGCTAAGTTTTCGAAAAAACACACATGGTGGTATATATTCCACTCCCTCCCTTAGTAACATGTGCATGATTCAACTAAACATGTTATGTGTATACTTGTGCTTGGTGTCCTCACTTGTGATGCTAGTGGCAGCGCTGACATGACTATAGTCCCGAAGTACGTTGTTCAAATTATGTTTCAAGCCTTAGCATATGTATGTTTCAAGCCGTCAAGTATGCAGCTTCATGTACTTAGTCAATTTATATTTCAAGTCTAGGCACATATGCAGAAGGTGTGCAACTTCGTACTAGTTAATATCAAATTCTCACATCCCATCAAAGATAATATAAATCAATAGTATACCCAAGGGTTCAAGTAGAATATCTTTCAAATCTCAATCGTGTTCACATGCTTCGATGAAATAGCTTAGATCATGTAGTAAGGGATTATAGTTCTGCGAAGTACCTGAGTCACCACTTGTTAGTGGATTACCTTTTCGTGTGATGGTGATTATCATGTCGGTTCGAGTGTTTTCCCGAAACAGGTTTATCCTCTGGCCTGTCTTGTTATAGCAAAATGTTGCATGCAGAGCTGAAAATATTCGCCCAGAACATCCCGGTCAGAGCTAAAAAATATCCGTCCAGAGCAGCTCGATCATAGCTGAAAAATATACGTCCAGAGCAGCCCGGTCAGAGCTGAAAAATACACATGGTGGCAACGCTAAGTCGCCACTTGTTAGTAGATTAGACTTGCGTGATATGATATTTATCATATTTGTTCAAGTACATTGCCAAGCTGGCTGCGCCGCTAAGTAACAATTAGAGTAGAAGGCGGGCCAGAGCTGACTATGCAGCTAAACAACAATCAGAGGAGAGGGGCGGCGCTGGCTGCTCTGCCGAGCGACGACAAGGGCGAGAGGCGGCGCTGGCTGTGCTGCTGAACCGCGGCGAAAGAAAGAGGCAGCGCTGCTGAAGATGTTATTAGTCACAAGAATTTGATCGATAGAAATGAGTGTATTACGTCATTCAATGAGTTCCCTTGTAGGGAATAATGAAGTCACAATATTCTGATGTTGCTTTCATAACGACAAAAGGTTCCAAACAATATCATTTTGTATATACAAATAGCTCAAGCATTAATAAGTCACGCAATCGTAATGAAGCGTGAGAGCAACAACTAAACTAGAAAGCGATAGGGGCCGCGCTGGCTGCGCTGCCGAGCAGTGACCAAGAGAATAGAGGCAGCGCTGGCTGCAGCAATCAAGCGAATAGAGGCGGCGCTGCCGAGCAGCAATCAAGTGAATAGAAGCGGCGCTGCCGAGCTGCAATCAAGTGGCGAGGGAAAGTAACAGCGCTGGCTACGCCGCTGAACCGCGACGAGGGAGAGGGGCAGCGCTGGCTGCGCCGCTGACCCGTGACGAGGGAGAGGGCAGCGCTGGCTGCGCCGCCGAACCACGACGAGGGAGAGGGCAGCGCTGGCTGCGCTGCTGACCCGCGGTGAGGGCAAGAGGCAGTGCTGTGGTGCTGCTGAGGAGCAACAGAGGAGAGAGGCGGTGCTGGCTGAGAGGCGGCGCTGACTGGCTGCCGAGCAGCGACAAGAGCGAGAGGCGGCGCCGGCTACGCTGCCGGGCTTCGACAAGGCCGCGAGGCGGCGCTGGCTATGAGGCGACGCTGTTGAGAGGCGGCGCTGACTGAGAAGCGGCGCTGTTGATAGCAGCGGCAAAAGCGATTTCATTGGATGATTGCCCCCTGAGTCGTGAATTGGGGGTTTTCGAAACCCTCCATTTTCTTGGAGAACCCAGCGAGAGAGCTATTGAGGCAGAAGATATTGACCCATGATTCTAGAGTTGGGAGCGACCAATTTTTAGAAAATCAGAGGGAAATTGACGGAGTTGCGCCGCATTTGAATCTAGTATTTGAATCAGAGGGAAATCGACCCATATCAGAACTGAAGCAGCTTGGAGATGGTGACGACCCCAAATCAGAGCTCAATAGGTTGGATTTGAATCTAGTATTTGCCGGATCCAGACACAAAAATTGTCAATAATTTGCTGCGAAACACAAAGAAACACAAGAATCATCAAGATTCACTCGAATTAACACGAAATTGCTAAGAAATATATATATTGGTTAAGAAATTGGGGATCTTCCCCTGCCCATGGTCGACGAGTCACTTTCCGATTTCAGTGAGAAAAAGGCGGTGGATCAGCGACGTGTGCCGATTAGACGAGCCGGCTCAACGGAGCTGCCTCTCAGAGAGAAAAAAGCAGCAGGCGCCCTTGGGCCGTGAATCGCGGTGGTTGACCTCGAAAAGGGGATCCAATCTGGATCTATGAGAGAGAGATCGACGATCTATGTTGGGGGCTTCGATTGCTAGAGACGTCTTCAGCGATTCGAGACTCCGGAATTGGAATGGGGGCTATGGTAAACAGGGGCCGTAAATCTGGACTGATATCTTTGAAGATGAGAGAGAGATCGAGCGGGGCTGACGAACATCAGCCGAAGATTTGTTCCTGAAGGAAATTTTGAGGATAGGAATCAGTGGATTTTCCCCAGAACTTGTGTTTCTTTTCTTTTTTTGAAATTGAAACGATGAACAGTAGCCTTTCATTTTCGATGAACAGTGATGAACAGTAAATCCGAATCTGGAAATTCCGAAAATCGAGAAGAATATTCCTCGAAACTCACGCCTTAGCTCAAGTTCCCACAGACGGCGCCAGTTGGTGAAGCATGAAATCCTACCCTAATTAAGAAACGATAAACGAGACAAGATGTACGTGGTTCGATCATAAATGATCTACGTCCACGGGAGTTCTTCGTTGGTTTCACTATACTTTGAGAGAGTATTTACATATTACAAGTGTTGCTCAGAAAATAAATCATGATCCTCAATGCTAATGCTAACCTTCTATTTATAGATGTGAGACTAAACCCTAAAGGCCTTAGGCCCATGAGCTTTGATAATTGGGTTTAGGCCCTTTAAGGCCTTGATAACACTCATATTTCCATGGTTTTTAATATTCATATGATGTTAATTTTATAGGAAATTGAGTGTTGGATGATTGTTTTGTGCTTAATTTGCTTTATCTTGTGAAACATGATTCTTACTCGAACTTTGAAGGAATTTTCAGATTTATTGAGTTCGAATTTGGAACAATGTTCTGAAATAGAAGTTGTATATC
Organism: Salvia miltiorrhiza; assembly: GCF_028751815.1. Lineage (NCBI taxonomy): Eukaryota > Viridiplantae > Streptophyta > Magnoliopsida > Lamiales > Lamiaceae > Salvia > Salvia miltiorrhiza. The sequence goes on along the minus strand of NC_080388.1, from coordinate 23,601,259 downwards.
GTCTCGATACGAGTTCGTGAGCGCAAACGGATCATAAATCGAAGTTCGGACGAGAAAGTTACGGCTGAAACAAAAACATCGCGCGCAGCAGTCAAAATTCGGCGACCTAAACGGCGACCGCCGAAAATTGGCATTTTAAAGAAGAAATTCGGCGACCTAAACGGCGACCGCCGAGTTGGTCGCCGAAATCCCTGAACTGAGTTTTGGCCTGGTGGAGAAAAAACGGCGACCGCCGAACGGGTCGCCGTTTTTAGGCGTGTTTTCGTTTTTTCCGCGTTTTTACGTTTTTTCTAGTTATTTTCGGTTTAGAACTTGGTTTTTCACCCTAAGACTATAAATATGTCCTCTTTTGACCTATCTAGGGTTCCCAGCTTTAGTTTTTCAGTTCCCAACTTTATTTTCTCAGTTTCATAGCTTTAGATTATTATTGCTTTCCAGTTTTTACAGCTTGGATTGGATTTCCACAAGATTGAAGATTCAAGCCGCTACAATTGTTTTATTCAGAGTTTTATTTAATTCTGTTCTTTCAATTGAGTTCTCATTAATTATGTTTTTGCTTTCTTTTATTATGTTTGGCTAGTTCTTTTATCTGAACCTAGGGTTTGTACATAATTAGTTAAATATGTGTGCTTGATTTATTGATATCAATTTGCCTTCCAACTTGTGATTCATGATTCCTGGTGCTTAATTTCTTGTGAATTATCTGATCAATGATTTACATGTTTAGCTGTTCAGTTTGAGTCTTGAATGCGATAATTGTTCAGCCGATTCAGGAATGCATGATATAGTGTTAGCCTTGAGTCTTGAATGCGACAGGTGAAGTTATAGGAAGCTATTCTTTATGTGCTATTGGGAGTTAATTTATTCCTTGGAGTCTTGAATGCGAAAAGGGGTTAATTAATCTACGTTCATAGGTGGTCGTTAGAGACGCTTGTGAATAATATAGTGATCTTTCATCAGGGTTGGATTAAAATTGGTAATTGAATCAATAGGTTGAATGCATGTAGTTGATTAGTGAAAGTACATCCCTAGGGTCAGAATTTTCCTTATATTTGAGTAGTAATCGTTATTTATATGCTCTTTAGTTTTTATTTGATAAATTTTAGTTCATAAATCACCATCACTTCTGTTTACTTGCATACTGTGAGAGTCTGTGTAGGAAATAGATAGAGTAATTTCGTTTTACAGTCTCTGTGGATACGATACTCTGCTTGCTATTTGCGTACTACAATTACACTGTTTAGTTGCAGTTTTTGTTGCTATAAAAATAGTGATCAACTTTTTGGCGCCGTTGCCGGGGACTGTTTAGATTTTGCTTTAATATTTCCAATAGGACTTTATAGTACTGCAAGTTTTTTTTGTTTTTATTTTTCTTTTCTAACTTTTATAAGTTGTGTTTCTGTAGGTTGCATATGAACACACGATCTCACGGGAATCCTCTCTTTGAGTTAGACCCTGAAATCAACAAGACCTTGCGCAATCTAAAGAAGCAGAACGATCAAGTTGAGACAGAAACAATGGCTACTCCAGAGCAAATCCAAATTCGAGCTCTGCAAGAGCAGTTGAAGAAGCTACTTGATGCACAGGAGACGAGAGAGGCTCAGAAACAACCAGCCATCAATGAAGCATTCATACCACAGTATGTGTACCAGGAGCCCCCACGAGTGAACGTTAACAATTTTGAGCTGAAAACGGGATTGATCACGATGGTCCAACAGAGCCAATATGGTGGACAAGCGATCGAAGACCCTAATGCGCACCTGGCGCATTTCCTGGAGCTGTGTAGCACGGTGAAGATGAATGGTGTCCCTGATGACATTATCCGTCTTCGTCTTTTTCCCTTCTCACTGCGGGATAAGGCGAAGTCGTGGTATCATACGCTGCAGCTGGGAGAAAATATCGTGTGGGAGGACTTGGCTCATGCATTCCTACGCAAGTTTCATCCGCCTGGCCTTACGTTGAAGTTAAAGATGGACATCGTGCAGTTTCAACAGTACGATGGAGAAAAGCTAGCGGAGACTTGGGAGAGGTACCAGGAGAAGCTCAGAAAGTGCCCAAGCCATGGATTTGATGAAGGCACGCTCGTGATAATGTTCTACAATGCCTGCGGGGAGCGTACAAGGATGCACATGGATACAGCTGCAGGCGGCTCTCTACTACAGAAAAGCAGTTCTGAAGCATGGAGCATTATTGATAGCATGGCTTCTACGAGCTACCAATGGCCATCTGAGCGAATACAATTGAAGAAGGTTGCAGCTGCGTCCAGTTCTGATCCTATTGCAGCAATGGTTACTCAACAAGCAGCGATGGCTACGCAGCAGACAGCAATGGCTACACAGCTGGCAGAGTTGACTACAAAACTTGGTGAGTGGAATGTTGGACGTCCTGAGCAAGCTGTGATAGATCCGTCAGTCATGGAAGATGTAAATTTTGTGAATGGCAGAAATTATGGGAATTTCCAGCAAGGACAGCCAGGAATGTATGGCAGAAGTCAACAATTTCAGCAGGATCATCAGCAGTTCCAGCCAGGAGCACGCCCGCATCCTAACCTTTCTTACGGCAATCCGAACAATGCTTTGCAGCCTCCACCTGGATTTTCTGTGTCCAGCGGAGGAGTTATCAATGAGCCAAAGAGAGATTCGATGGAAGACATGATGAAGCAGGTGTTGGGAAAGATAGGTGGTTTGGAAACGAATGTAGGTGCGTGGAAGACCAACATGGAGACCCAAGTGAGTCAAATAGGAAATCATGTTTCAGCACTCTCCAAGCAAGTGCAGATGTTGGAGACTCAAGTTGGTCAGATGGCCAACCAAGCAGCTGCACAGCACAAGCCAGGCCAATTTCCTAGCAACACTCAGTTCAATCCGAAGAGCCAACATCAACAGTCTCAGAAAAATCAGCAATGTCATTCCATCCGGGTGGTTGATAATTCAGTTGAGGATGAAGGTATTTCTGTTTCTCCCCCTCTTCCATTCCCGAGGCCAAGATTAGATGAGCAAAGCTCCAAATTTTTGGAGACATTTAAGAAGTTGGCAGTGAATATTCCTTCCGTGGAGATCTTGAGAAACAAGCCAAATGAGGTGCAAATTGTGAAGGCTGTGATGGAAAAGAAGAGTGCATTCAATGAATTTGAGGAGGTGCTCGCAGTGAAGGAGTATCAGTTGCCTCCAAAGAGAGAAGATCCGGGCAGCTTCAATATTCCTGTGAAGATTGGAAAGTCATTGTTTGAGAAAGTGATGTGTGACACCGGAGCAAGCATAAATGTCATGCCTCTCAAAGTTTATAGGAAGTTGAAGCTGGGGGATTTGAAGCCAACCAACAAGACAATTCAGCTTATTGATAAGTCTTGCTCTAAACCTCTAGGAGTAGCGGAAGATGTGCTTGTGAAGGTGAGTGATTTTTTCTTCCCAGTCGACTTTTTAGTGTTGGATATTCCGGAGGATCCAAAGATGCCTTTGCTATTAGGGAGACCTTTCCTTGCCACATGTGGAGCAAAACTAGATATGCAAAGGGGGACGATGACATTGGGAGCCTATGGGGAAACTGTGATTTTCAAGAAACCTCCACCAAAGGAAGTTCCCCAGAATGAAGTGATTAATTTGGCTGACAGTTTTCTAGCAAATTCGGAGGATGACGAGATTGAGAAGAATGAGCTGCCCAAGTATGAAGCCAAGAAAAAAACTCCAAAGCCAAAAGAAGTTATGAATTTTGAGATGTGTTTATTTTTGGAGCATGATTGGGGGTCTTTGAAAACCCATACCCCCAAGAAGAAGAAAGTGAAATTCCGAATTTTTCGGAACAAGAATGAGAAGGGGGCAATGCTTGTGGAGGATGTCCGAGCCAAGAGAAGTGTTTTGGTGGAGAGGGCACCCAAGAGTAGAAAAGCTTTCCAATGGTTAGAGTGCTGCTTCCGACCTCCATGAGTTTTTGAGGTATCGTCGAGCTCTAGACGTTAAATTAAGCACTTGTTGGGAGGTAACCCAACCGTTTTTGTTTTGTTTTTCTTTCTTTTAGTTTTGTTTTGTTTCTTTTTGTTTCTTTGTTTTGTTTAGGAGTTTAGTGCAGTGTTGAGCTTGGAAGATGCGAGAACTCGCGCTTGGTCCATATCACCACCATGGAGCATGTTTTTCTGTGAGTAGTGACACACATATCATCATCCCTCCAAACTTATTTTCGAACTTATGTTCTGTAATAAGTTTGGGGGAGGGGGGTGAGATTAGATATGTGTATCACTTTTATTATTTTTGTTAGCTTTATTGTTTTATCCTGCTTGGTTGGTGGTGTGTGTATTGTTTTGTTTTTGAGATGATTATTGCTCCATTAGATTTCTGGTGAGATGCCAATGATGATTTCTGTGAAAAAAAATTGGAGTTTGATTTTCTTTGATGATTTAAGCATAATTGGAACTAATTTGCATAATTCTAGAGTGATTTTAACCTTGACTTTTAGACGTTGAATAAACCTGTGAGATTTTGAGTCATAACTGTTTATCATACACAGTTTATTCTTTGTTGTGAATGTTGTCATGCATATGTAGTGATCTTCTAGAACTTGCCATGGTTTTCTGTGTCGAGGTTGCTGTTGTGCCCAGGATTAGGAGATGATTTTAGGCCATCTTTTGTTAGCCACAATATTATCCCAAACACTGTCCTTAACGAAAAATTATCCTTTGCTATCTACTTTGAGCCTATTTAGCTTTTATTCTTTAGCCGGATGATAGGGGGTGATGTAGTATATGGGGATCTCTGTGTGGTGAATATCATATTGGGTCATGAAAAAAAGAAGGGATGATATTATGATACTATTTACTCTTATAAGCTCTAGAAAAGTTGTGGAAAGAAAAGAAAAAAAAAAGTTGTTGAGAAAAAGAAAGAAAAAAAAAAGAAGAAAAGAAAAAGAAAAAGGAAAAAAGTGTGAAGTCGAGTGTACTTTGAGATATTTGTTAGAAAATCGACTTTTTGTTTGTTGGAAATAAATGGAGAGCATAAAAGAGTGTTTAGTTCTGTTTTGTGATGATTAAATCCCTTGAGTTGTGTTGTTTATGGTGACATAGTTGGGTGGAAGATGGAATTTATTCCATACTTGATAAGTGAAGTTATAAGGTTGGTGTTTTTGATCAATTTGAGTCACTTAACCTATATTTCCCTACCTTAACCAATGTCCTTACATTATAATCCAAAGAAAAAGACCTTTCTGATCTTAGTCCTGGCACACTTTTAGCGATGGAGATTGTAGACGATTGGCAAGCCTATGGTAAGAGATCTGCATTGCATTGAATTCGATGAGAGTATACACGTCCCGTTCCATCAAATTGAGAGTTGAGTGATACACATACCTTGTGAGATTCAATTGTTTGGAATGTCAAGTTTAGTGATCAACTTAGTCCAAAAAATAGTGATCAACTTTTTGGAATGTGAGAGTGATACACATACCTTGTGAGTAATACACTTTAGTCCTGATTTGACCCATCTGCGCTGTCCTTCGTTGCCCGTGTTGAGTAGTTCCTTGAGCTGCGCAGGCGAGTCTGCACCGCTAGGTCCCTTCGTCTGCGCTGCCAAGTTCGTTTCTTCATCTACGCTGCCAAGTCCATTTCTTTGTCTACGCTGCCAAGTCCGTTTCTTCGTCTACGCTGCCAAGTCCGGCTCTTCGTCTACGCCGCAAAGTCCAGCTCTTCGTCTACGCCGCCAAGTCCGGCTCTTTATCTACTCCGCCAAGTTCTGGCTCTTTGTCTACGCTGCCGAGTTCTGTCTGTGTAGCTCTTTGTCTACGCTGCCAAGTCTGGTTCTTTGTCTACGCTGCCGAGTTCTGGCTGTGTAGCTCTTTGTCTACGCTGCCGAGTTTTGGCTGTGTAGCTCTTTGTCTACGCTGCCAAGTCTGGTTCTTTGTCTACGCTGCCGAGTTCTGGCTGTGTAGCTCTTTGTCTACGCTGCCGAGTTCTGGCTGTGTAGCTCTTTGTCTACGCTGCCAAGTCTGGTTGTGTAGCTCTTTGTCTACGCTGCCAAGTCTGGTTCTTTGTCTACGCTGTCAAGTTCTGGCTGCGCAGCTCTTTGTCTACGCTGCCAAGTTCTGGCTTCGCAGCTCTGCTCTGGCCACGCAGCTTTGCACTTTGGCCAAGACTGATTGACTCTTCGTATTCATTTGTTAGTAAGTCTTTTTAATTAGACCTGCGCTCGTTAGTTCCTTTGATAATAATACCAATAATCAGGTAAAGTAGATTTAAACTACTAAGCACAGCGCTGATGAGTATTCCAGTCCTCATCAGCTACTCCCCCTTAGTCTGGTTGAACTGTGTCTTCTTTGTTCAACCAGTGATGCGTGATATAAAGTCAGCGCTGTGCTGCTCACCCGAGTAGGGTCCAAGTGTTTTTTAGCCCTGTAATTCATCCCGAATCGAGTACTTGTAAGCTTGCAAAATAATCAATGATAGAATAGTACATCCCTGCCAATTTGTCAACACAAAAATATCCCAACTCTGTCAAAATATTTAGAATAACAACAAGAATAATAAGAGTGAAGCAACTCCCTTTCGAACGTGCTCGTTGAGCCACTTTTTGATTGTTACAGCTCGCGACTAATGCAGCTCTGGGAGCTCGCGACTTAGGCAGCTCTAAATATTTGGCAAACAGCCCATTTCCCTTAGGTTTTGAATTTTTTTATCCCTAAAAAATAGGATATAAGAGGTGACGGGGGTACACACCCCATGATGAGTATTCCAGTCCTCATCAGTATGTCATTGCTAATAACCACCTTCTGATTCTTTACGACTAATTGCAAAGATGCATAACTCATCATCGAACATATTTTTCCAAGAGTGACCTATTTCTTCTCTCCACCACACCATCGTTTATAGGGATTACACGGTGCAGTAAACTGGATTGGAATCTCAAACACTGGCAATGAATCAGAAAATATCATTCTTAACACATTATTGGCCCTTTATCCCCTTTGCCATAAACGGCCAGGTCTCCATCTTTTTCTCTATACAGGATTCGCAGGTTCCAAATCATACAACCTGGATTGAATCCAACATACTATTTAGACACGAGTCTTTGAATCATGTTAAGATAGATGTGACCCAATCTAGGGTAACAATATGTGTAAGATCCTCATGAGAGATTAACCTTAACATTTCTCTTACTTTTGTTCGATGATATACATGCAATATAAAGGTATTATGTAGACAAGTTACAGTATAAAGAGAGATGTTCAAAATATCAGAATAGACAACTTTATCATTTCTTATGATAGAAACACCACTATAAAAAATGACATAAGATCCATCTATTCAAAATTTTGGAACATGATAAGGAACTCTCAAAACTAAACTATGTCTTTAGAACATAAAGACAAGTCTCCAATTGCAACAACTGCGACTCTAGTCACGTTGCCTATGAAGACAATCATCTCATCACTTCTCAGTTTCCTTGTCAGCTTAAAAAGCCATGCAAGGTGCAACAATCATTATTAGTTTCTCTCGTTATCCACTACTCACAACTGAGTAGAAAACGAGCTGACATGTCTCAGATATTAGAGCAAGTGAAGTACCTTAACCCTTTGCCTTGAGCATTGAAAGAAAAATTCTCCAATACTCAATCTTATCACACCACTACTCCTACTATTTCCCTTGTATTTCTTGCCCCTTGGGCCCTTCTTCTTCCCGTCTTTCGACGAAGAAGATGGCCCTCCTTTGGCAATAACAAGTGCTTGCACATCTCTTTCCCACAACTTCCTTAGCCGTAAGTAGAGCATTCAATAACTCGAAAAAAGTATTATTTTTCTTGCTCATAACAGCGTCGAGACAGAAGTTCTTAATTAAAAGACTCGGAAAGAGAGTTTAGGATAATATCGACTTTTGCCTCACCGTCGATACTCCCACTGAGCAAGTTAAGTCCGTCAAACAAGTTTGCCATGTGCATGACATGCTCGTGCACTGAGCTATGCTCGCTCATAAAAATAACAAGATTACTCTCATCAAATTTAAACGAGCAGCTCAATCCGACTTTCTGAACGTTTTCTTGAGATTCAGCATGATGCTAAGAGCATTGTCCATGCCCTGATGTTAGAGCTGCAAGATTTGTGACATTATTATCATAATATAGCATTTAGCCATATTATTCGTCTTATGCCACCTTTTATGCAGTTCATTTTTCCCATCAGTTGACTCATCGTTCGAACAAATAGTTAATGGAGTAGTAAATAACACAAAAATTGTGCTAGTTTGTGATGAAGATAAACTCCAAATTGCGTTTCCATATAAAAAAAAGGACCAGCTAAAATACTTGTGCAAGAAAAAAAAACAATAGGAGACATAGACATATCTGAACAAACGAACATAAAAACACATAATCGTAACAACAATATTGAAACCTTTTGATAAAACAATATTGCTGAAACATCCAACTGCCCAAGGAATCTCATGTGTAAGCCACACAGTGTGGACGTTTAGACATGAACCCCTCAACCAGACTATTCACCTAGTTGTTTAATTTCAATCCATGTAAACTTAACATTTTGACAAATGAAATTAATGGTTGGACCTTAACTAGACCATATCATATTTAAGAAGGGACTTCGCGGGGAGTTGAACTCATTATGATATCTAAGCAATAACCACAATCTAACCGTGAACATTAAATTCTCGAAATTGACATACTCACTAGGACCATACCGCTTTCAATTCAATTTTTCGGTTATCTTATTTAATCTCATCCTCTAAAGTACTTGTGAAAAATTACACGAGTAAGCCACGCAGTGTGGACGTTTACCGCATAACTCCCACTACTTAAATGAATTAAATATTTTATTTAGTGGTCTCAGACTGAAAAACTGGTGAAAAATATATGTGAAGTAAGCCACGCTGTGTGGACGTTTACTCACATTGCCGACCACTTTGTCTAAAAACCGCTTGTGGAGGTCTATATAATTTTAAGAATAAAAATTATTAAGTAATAACCACAATCTAACTTTGAAAATTAAATTCTCGAAATTGACATACTCACTAGGACCATGACGCATTCAATTTAATTTCTTAGTTATGTTATTTAATTCCATCCTCTAAAGTACTCGTGAAAAAATTATACGAGTAAGCCACGTAGTGTGGACGTTTACTGCATAACTCTCACTACTTAAATGGATTAAATATTTGTTTAGAAGTCTCAACTTGACAAACTCGTGAAAAGCAAATGTGAAGTAAGCCACACAGTGTGAACGTTTACTCACATTGTCAAACACTTTGTCTTGAGACCGTTTGTGGAAATCTAAATAATTTTTTAATCAATTATAAAATTATAAAAACTGCTTAATCTTTTTCTTTCAAATGGTTTGATCATGCAAGATATCACATAATCCTAAACATGTTTTTCTAGAACTCAACATGTAAAACATGCTCGCAAAAATTCTAAAACATGCTTAATAAAAGTGATAAAACCTAGCATGCTTGTCTAAGCGTAGTTAATAAACAAATATTAACAAACTGGATATGCTATAAAAGCGATATCCAAAGCACTTAAACATCCACTATATGTTCTTGCATAATTTAAACATCCACGACATGCGAAGAAAAAACAAAAATAAAATAAATAAAAAATTCTTCGTGACCCATTCGTGGAACTCCATTCTAATCTATATTAAAAAGAAACAATAGAAAGGAAAAAAAAAATGAGCTAAAAATAGCCGAATACATGCTCTGGCCGCCAAAAACAGCCCCAAAAGGCTAAAAACAGCCTTTGGGCCGCAATAGGTGCCCCCGACCCAAACCCACTAGCCTAGGCCCGCTCGAGGAGCAAAAGCCCGCAGCCCATAGCTGCCAAAACTGGATTCAGACTCGCTCCAGCAGCTCATACCCGGTCCAGAAGCCCAAAATCGGATCCACTTCTCCAACCTGAACCGCGCACTGTCACCCTCTTGCAGCTAGGGTTTCCACCTCATATAGCGACGCCGCCGCACCAGCCATCCGCTCACCGTCGAGACAACCTTCGTCCACACCGACGTCGACCATCGCTGAGGATCGCTCGCAGCACTACACGCCATCACCTCCGCCGATCGCCCTGATTCAGAGCCTCGCGGCCTCGCCGGCGACCTCCTGCTGCGCCATAGGAACGTTGCGTGCTGGTAAGGGAAGCCAGAGAATCCCCAACCACCGACGCCTAGGTCGACGCTGAGGAGTGGCGTTCGCCTGAGCTCGGTCTGCTCTGTTCCTGTGCGCGAATTCCGGCAGAACGCTGCTGCTATTCACGCCGGCCGGAGACCTGGCGGCGCTATGAATCACTATGAATCATCCCATTCTTCGTTGTCAATCGTTCTTGGGCTCGTTTCCAACATTACAGATTACAACAGAAAAACAAATACAATTCGAAAATGTAATCTAACCAATGATTTTTATCGCGGTGAAAAATGATTACAACGTCAAAACGACGTATCCCACGATTCAATAAGCCACGAAGAACAACAGCAGCTAAAAAAATTAAAACACGCACATATTAATCGAACGCGAATTATCACACATAAGATCGTTTCTTGGATTATCTTAATTCACCATACATCGAGTAAACCTAGTATGCTCCTATTAATTTATACTGCACCAAGGAGTTCAGAAATACCTGAAGAATTCCTAAGAATTCATCAATTCGTCGCTAAACAGGTCAGCCAAATTCAACCCAACGTTTGACGCCTCAAACGTCCTTTAATCGTATTTTTCCAAGAAATAGGACTTCTTCGTTTTCGAGAGAGCTTTTCGTGGCCGCCTGTTTCGCCTTCATCCGAGTTCTGTATAGGAAGTTATGGCCGTTCTTAGGAGACTGCCAGAACTTGATTTCCTGCGAAAATCTGACTCTAGCTCTGATCTTCTGGACTGTATCCCGCTCAATCCCCGACATCAGATGGACGACGATCTTCGAGGATTCCCCGGAGAAAAACACCCACTCAACAGGCACCGCTCAGCTCTCACAGAAAACCTAATTTCAATAGTCTGAAATTACGTAAATCTTATTTCTGTTCTGAGAGCTGCTGTGTATTTATAATTATAAATAGAGGATATGGGCTAGACTTATGAGTTGAGCTATTTTTCACCTTCTGGGCTCAAGAGTCTTTGGCCAGGCTAGGGATCAAATACAAAGAATGAAGATGGCTCTCAAATGAATTAATTTTTATGATAAGCCAAGATCACAATTAATTCATAAATATTAATTCATTCCACTAGAGAATCAATATTGACTTACCCATTTATTGCCGATGATGTGTCGGGGCTTGTATTTAGACTTATCGAACCCCCTGTATTTAAGATATCCAACATCCATTAATGAATTAAAGCTTCTGACAGCTTATATAAATTAATTTCTTATTAATCCTTAAGTAGTACTGATGAGGACTAGAATACTCATCAGCGCTGTGCTTAGTAGTTTAAGTCTACTTTACCTGATTTTTGTTATTATTATCAAAGGAACTAATGAGCGCAGGTCTAACTAAAAAGACTTGCTAACAAATGAACACGAAAAGTCAATCAGCCTTGACCAAAGTGCAGAGCTGCCGCCTTGCTAGAGTGCAACACCACCAGCGCAGACCAGAGCAACGCAGCAGAGCTGCGTAGCACATAGCGTAGAGCAGCAGCGCAGCTAGAGACGGACTTCGGATAATAAAGGGACGACTCGCCTGCGCCGCTCAAGGGGACTACTCAGCACGGGCAACGAAGGACAGCGCAAATGGGTCAAATCAAGACTAAAGTTAAGTGTATTAAGGCATTAAAGGGCCTAAATCCAATTATTAGAGTTCATGGGCCTAAGGCCTTTAGGGCTCACTCTCACATCTATAAATAGAAAGTTAGCATTAGCATTAAGGGCATCATAGTTTAGTTGGGAGCAACACACTTGTAAAATGTAATTATCTCGAAATATAGTGGAAGAACTCAAAGATCTCCCGTGGACGTAGGTCTTAATGACCGAACCACGTAAATCCTGTTGTTATTTTACTGTTTTAATTAGGGTAAGATTTTATGTTCTATCAACTGGCGCCGTCTGTGGGAACCTGTTAGTGTATGGTCAATTTTGGGGTGGGGTTTGTTGTAACACCCCGCCCATTTATATTAAGTTTAGAATAATTTTTGAACTTAGATTTAAGATGATTCACGTCGGATTAAGGAAAAGAAATTATTTTAATTCCAACAAAAATGATTTACAAAAGCATTTGTAAATTTAGTAATTTAATTTATATGTGTAGCATATTTATTTATTTAAGCATTCAAGCATTTTAGGTATGTTGGGATTTAATTCATGTTGGGCCTTATGTTTTATTCACATTTGAGTGCATAAATGAAAGCCCAACCCACCACTTTCCTTGATATTTATATTTTCGACCACCACCACCGCCTCACTGTTCTCTCTCTCGTCTATATATAATCTCCTTTGCTGCACTCCGATCTTTCTCTTCCCATTCACTCACCACCTTTTCTCTTACACCCACAAACACCAAGAACACACACTCCCTCCATTAAAGCTTCTTCAAGCTTTTGAGCTCCGATTTGCGCACTGAGACGAGCGCCGATCATCTTTTCGATCACGTTTTTCACGTAGGTAACATCTCTACCTACGGTTCCATGGTTTTCTTTCGATTTTCGTCGACGTCGAAAAACGTCGATTCTCGACTTTATTTTTTGAAACGACGACGGATCGTCGTGAATTTTTAGTATGTTGTTCTTGGGTTTATGTCGAGCATGTTTAATGAAAGAGTTAAGATTGGTTCGAATCATAGCAAGGGAACCCAATAGGGCAGGCCGGCTATGTTCTTCGTCGTCGTCACTTGTTTTTCGATTTTGTTAGTCGATGTAACTTGTGTTTGTGTTTTAGGAGCATGATAGGTTTGTTCTTTGTTTATCATTGTTTTTACCAAGCATGTTAGATTGTAGGTTGTACAAATGGTTGTGCTGTGTGTGAACTTAGAAATGCATATTAGGGTTTTCTTGAGTTTTGTGTTCTAAAGTTTGAGGTTGAGCATGATAAGTTAAGTTTAAGGTTTTGAGGAGTGTTAGATCGAGAGAGAAGCATGAGTGTTGTTTTTGTTGAGTTGGTGCGTGAAGTCCAGCTCTGGCGTTCCAGCGGGTTCGTTCCAGCTCTGGCGAGTGATTCCTCTGGCAGTTGATTCCTCTGGCGAGTGATTCCTCTGGCGAGTGATTCCTCTGGCAGTTGATTCCTCTGGCGAGTGATTCCTCTGGCAGTTGATTCCTCTGGCGTGTGATTCCTCTGGCAGTTGATTCCTCTGGCGAGTGATTCCTCTGGCAGTTGATTTATCTGGCAGTTGATTCCTCTGGCGAGTGATTCCTCTTGCAGTTGATCCCGCTGGCTAGGCGATTCATCTGGCTAGGCGATTCCTCTGCCTAGGCGATTTCTCTGGCTTGCGATTTCTCTGTCAGGGCATTTGAGTTAAGGGGAATGTTAGAGTTTGCATGAACTTAAGGTTGCTGTTCGTGTTCAGTTTCTGGAGTCATGCATTGCATCATGTTTTAATTGGTTTAATAATTTCAATTACGAGAGAAAGACGAGTAAGAATATTGTTGGTGTTCTTGACTCAAGATAAATGTTTTCAATTATTTATTCTTTAAATTTTAAAAACCCGGCTAAGTGAATCATAGAATGTTAAGCACTTTACCGTGACTTGAGTTTAGATTTAAAAGACCTATTAAGAGTAGATTTCTTGTAGGCTTGAACGTCAGGAGGATTAGCACTGCTATTCCGATTCAGAGTTAAGATTTAAACGACAGGCATTGCCTAATCAGGTGGGCTTATTTTCCAAATGTATGATTTAGCTATTGAGCTTAAATGTTTCAATGAAATGAAAACTGTTTATCCGATAAAATATTTTGTGCACTCTGCTCTGTTTAAGGCTCGCAACAATGAATCGATCGAGGTTCTCTCTTGACCTAACACGTTATTTGAGAATTGTGTACACCTATTAGCTGACTCGGTGGGTTGATCTCCATTCGGGCACTTATCATGTATGAGGCGTTATAAAGGTGCTCGACGGGATGTGTTCCGGAGCATTGGGTCCCAAATGGGAACTTGACTGGGTTACGCCCTCAGTTCAAGTAAATGGGAGAAATGGATCCGTCGGTGGCTAAAAGGTCCGGGATCAGAAGCGAGTAACGGAAAGGGAGTGTGACAATTGCGCGCAATATAATGAAATGTTTTAACATGCTTAGAAGTTATTTCAATTTAAAATCTTCTAAGTCATGTAAAGTATAATTGGATAAACTGCTCTTATGATTATGAAATGTTTATAAAGATGCTAGCCCACTAAGTACATTAGTACTTAGCCCAAAAATACTTTCAAATGTTTTTCAGGTTGATTGGTCGGTGCTGACGGAGCGAGCTGAGGCTAGGGTTCAACTCTGTATTTTGTCTTCCGCTGTTGCACTAGCTCTTTTGTCTTTTGTTTCTCTGACTTAAGACCTATATGTAAATTCTGAATTATGTTTCTATCGAGCTTTGACTCTTAACTTATATATATATTTTGTTGAGCCGAGACTATTATTTCACAAGTATTTCATTCTAAATGTTGGTTATCAGAAGCATGACACTAAACTTGTGATCCAAAGGGGCTAGCCCGACTTGTTATTTTATTCGGGTTTTAACATGGTTGTTCCTTGTTTATTTCTATGAATTAGTTGCACCTCGATTATAGTTTATTCCTTCCAGAATTGGGGTGTGACAGAGTGGTATCAGAGCATAAGTTTTCTTTCATGTCTCTGATAACCATAAGCTTCTAATGTCGAGTCTAGAATAGTACCTCTAGGCTTCTATGAAATTTGTTGACCCTCAGCTCGCCGTCACACTGCCGCAACAAAAAGGTACGACTTAAAAGTTTCAATGATTTTAAATGCTTTCAAAGTTTTTAAGGAGTGCGCGCTTTCAATGTATGATGTCATATGAATTGCTTAACGCTTTCATATTGTTATTTTGAGCCTTTGACTCATATAACCAATGTATGTATGTATGTCGTGTTTGGGACTACCCGAGCTCTTAACGAATCAATGAATTTATGGTCGAGTTAGATTCCATTAATCTTTTCGACTTAAGAAAATTTTTATGAAAGGGGCATTTATTGTCCATATGTTTTAAGGTTTCAAAAGAAACAAATGATTGAATGAATGAAAAGTTTTATGTTATCGTTTTAGGTCCACTGCCTATACGATTTGAATGATGAGTCCTTTTACAAATCGTTTGAGAACTGCCCAATGATGACTTAGAAATGTTAGTCGTGATAGCTCCGCTTGATCGATTTAAGTAAAGATGATAAGATAGCAACGTTTAACATAGATATGTTACAACGTAGAAGAAATGTCATGAGATTAAGGTTCTACTTAAGTTGTTCCACCAAGAGAGATCAGTTCCCATAGAGTTAACCTTTCACATGGTTATACCATAGAAGCGATATATCTCGTGTATATGTATGTATGTATGTATGCCGATTGAGTCTCTTCGCCTGTTGATTCTCGTCCGTCAATCAGAATGGAAGACGCGCTAAGAGGACGTGGTAGAGGACGAGGACGTGGTCGTGGTCACGGACGCGGCAGGGGATTCATCCCTGAAGAACCTATTCCACAAGTAGCACCGAATCGCACAGCCGAGGAAAAATTTCGTAAAGAAAAACCTCCAACGTTTGATGGATTGGGTGAACCCGCGGATGCCGAGAAATGGGTTAGGGCAATAGAACGAATCTTCAACTACATCCGTTGTGACGATGAGGATAAAGTGGCATGCGCAACTTATCAGTTGGTGGACGAAGCTGACTTTTGGTGGGAGTCAGTTAGGCGGACAATGACTGACGAACAATGGGAGGATTTCACATGGGAAGAGTTCAAGGCTGAATTGTATGAAAAGTATATACCGGGATGTTACCGACAGAAGAAACAGAACGAGTTTTGGAATCTGAGACAGAAAACTGGAACTGTGACTGAGTATGACAGGGCCTTCAATCAGCTATCAAGATATGCTCCGACGTTAGTAGACAGTGATGAGAAACGCCCAGAGAAGTTCAGAAACGGACTGCGTCACGAGATAGCGATTTCCCTAGCAAGTCAAGGAGGTCTCACCTACGCACAAACTTTGAGCAGGGCTCTCACTATTGAGTCGTTGTTGCCAAGGAAGAAAGGAAAATCCTCTGAACAGTCTGGATTCATACCATCTCAAGATGGTAGTAAGGGAAAGAGAAAATGGAATGAAGGGACTGGTGGAAACTTTGGAAATGAAAAGAAACTGTGGATGGCAAATCAAAATCAGAATCAACAGCAGAACCCACAACCTCAGGCAATGGTTCAAACTCCTTGCCCAAAGTGTCAAAAACTCCATCCGGGAGAATGTCTGAAAGGAATGAACGTCTGCTATAACTGCGGGGAGGCCGAGCATTATGTCTCGACATGCCCAAAGAAGGGAGGAGGAGTACCCCAACAACAAAATCCCGGAAACCAACAGCAACAGAACCAAGGCCCTAGAGGAAATCAAGGGCAACCACGGTACGTTAGAGCCTATGCCCTTAACCAACACCCAGCAGCAGGATATTAGGGAAACCTGGCAGGTATGATTAATGTTTTGACGTATCGAGTATAGCTTTGTTTAATACTGGAGCTTTTCATTTCATATGCTGCCTTTAAGAAATTAGAATTTGACGCAATCCTTGATTTGGTTGACTTACTTAAGTCAGCGCCACGATACTTTTAACCAGAAAAAGATCCCTCTTCAATCTTCAAGGGAGGACGAGACAAGTTTCCACGACATAACGACGTACCAGGTTTTGAGAAAGATTTTCTAGTTTGCTAAACGATGTCGCGCAGTTAGGAAATTATGTACGTGTATGATTTAGTGCCGCATAAGAGTTGAGTGGAATGAAAGTCTAGTATCCAAACTAGATGACCCAGGTATGCAATTTCGAGGACGAAATTTTTATAAGGAGGGAGAGATGTAACACTCGGCCCATTTATATTAAGTTTAGAATAATTTTTGAACTTAGATTTAAGATGATTCACGCCGGATTAAGAAAAAGAAATTATTTTAATTCCAACAAAAATGATTTACAAAAGCATTTGTAAATTTAGTAATTTAATTTATATGTGTAGCATATTTATTTATTTAAGCATTCAAGCATTTTAGGTATGTTGGGATTTAATTCATGTCGGGCCTTATGTTTTATTCACATTTGAGTGCATAAATGAAAGCCCAACCCACCACTTTCCTTGATATTTTCGACCACCACCACCGCCTCACTGTTCTCTCTCTCTTCTATATATAATCTCCTTTGCTGCACTCCGATCTTTATCTTCCCATTCACTCACCACCTTTTCTCTTACACCCACAAACACCAAGAACACACACTCCCTCCATTAAAGCTTCTTCAAGCTTTTGAGCTCCGATTTGCGCACTGAGATGAGCACCGATCATCTTTTCGATCACGTTTTTCACATAGGTAACATCTCTACCTATGTTTCCATGGTTTTCTTTCGATTTTCGTCGACGTCGAAAAACGTCGATTCTTGACTTTATTTTTTGAAACGACGACGGATCGTCGTGAATTTTTAGTATGTTGTTCTTGGGTTTATGTCGAGCATGTTTAATGAAAGAGTTAAGATTGGTTCGAATCATAGCAAGGGAACCCAAGAGGGTAGCCCGGCTATGTTCTTCATCGTCGTCACTTGTTCTTCGATTTTGTTAATCGATGTAACTTGTGTTTGTGTTTTAGGAGCATGATAGGTTTGTTCTTTATTTATCCTTGTTTTTACCAAGCATGTTAGATTGTAGGTTGTACAAATGGTTGTGCTGTGTGTGAACTTAGAAATGCATATTAGGGTTTTCTTGAGTTTTGTGTTCTAAAGTTTGAGGTTGAGCATGATAAGTTAAGTTTAAGGTTTTGAGGAGTGTTAGATCGAGAGAGAAGCATGAGTGTTGTTTTTGTTGAGTTGGTGCGTGAAGTCCAACTCTGGCGTTCCAGCGGGTTCGTTCCAGCTCTGGCGAGTGATTCCTCTGGCAGTTGATTCCTCTGGCGAGTGATTCCTCTGGCGAGTGATTCCTCTGGCAGTTGATTCCTCTGGCGAGTGATTCCTCTGGCAGTTGATTCTTCTGGCGTGTGATTCCTCTAGCAGTTGATTCCTCTGGCGAGTGATTCCTCTGGCAGTTGATTCCTCTGGCAGTTGATTCCTCTTGCGAGTGATTCCTCTGGCAGTTGATCCCGCTGGCTAGGCGATTCCTCTGGCTAGGCGATTCCTCTGGCTAGGCGATTTCTCTGGCTTGCGATTTCTTTGACAGGGCAGTTGAGTTAAGGGGAATGTTAGAGTTTACATGAACTTAAGGCTGCTGTTCGTGTTCAGTTTCTGGAGTCATGCATTGCATCATGTTTTAATTGGTTTAATAATTTCAATTACGAGAGAAAGACGAGTAAGAATATTGTTGGTGTTCTTGACTCAAGATAAATGTTTTCAATTATTTATTCTTTAAATTTTGAAAACCCGGCTAAGTGAATCATAGAATGTTAAGCACTTTACCGTGACTTGAGTTTAGATTTAAAAGACCTATTAAGAGTAGATTTCTTGTAGGCTTGAACGTCAGGAGGATTAGCACTGCTATTCCTATTCAGAGTTAAGATTTAAACGACAGGCATTGCCTAATCAGGTGGGCTTATTTTCCAAATGTATGATTTAGCTATTGAGCTTAAATGTTTCAATGAAATGAAAACTGTTTATCCGATAAAGTATTTTGTGCACTCTGCTCTGTTTAAGGCTCGCAACAATGAATCGATCGAGGTTCTCTCTTGACCTAACACGTTATTTGAGAATTGTGTACACCTATTAGCTGACTCGGTGGGTTGATCTCCATTCGGGCACTAATCATGTATGAGGCGTTATAAGGGTGCTCGACGGGATGTGTTCCGGAGCATTGGGTCCCAAATGGGAACT
Organism: Salvia miltiorrhiza; assembly: GCF_028751815.1. Taxonomy (NCBI): domain Eukaryota; kingdom Viridiplantae; phylum Streptophyta; class Magnoliopsida; order Lamiales; family Lamiaceae; genus Salvia; species Salvia miltiorrhiza. Next base: position 23,582,331 of record NC_080388.1, on the reverse strand, counting down.
TGACTGGGTTACACCCTTAGTTCAAGTAAATGGGAGAAATGGATCCGTCGGTGGCTAAAAGGTCCGGGATCAGAAGCGAGTAACGGAAAGGGAGTGTGACAATTGCACGCAATATAATGAAATGTTTTAACATGCTTAGAAGTTATTTCAATTTAAAATCTTCTAAGTCATGTCAAGTATAATTGGATAAACTGCTCTTATGATTATGAAATGTTTATAAAGATGCTAGCCCACTAAGTACATTAGTACTTAGCCCAAAAATACTTTCAAATGTTTTTCAGGTTGATTGGTCGGTGCTGACGGAGCGAGCTGAGGCTAGGGTTCAACTCTGTATTTTGTCTTCCGCTGTTGCACTAGCTCTTTTGTCTTTTGTTTCTCTGACTTAAGACCTATATGTAAATTCTGAATTATGTTTCTATCGAGCTTTGACTCTTAACTTATATATATATTTTGTTGAGCCGAGACTATTATTTCACAAGTATTTCATTCTAAATGTTGGTTATCAGAAGCATGACACTAAACTTGTGATCCAAAGGGGGCTAGCCCGACTTGTTATTTTATTCGGGTTTTAACAAGGTTGTTCCTTGTTTATTTCTATGAATTAGTTGCACCTCGATTATAGTTTATTCCTTCCAGAATTGGGGTGTGACATTTGTACTGATCATGAATCATATTCTAAATTTCACTATTGATTTTCGATTTTTGGGAAGTTAAACAAAAGTTTGATTCCGTTGGCTAAAATTAGATGGTACATGACTAAATTAGTCAAATGGGGAATACTATTTAAGAATTTATGGTGATTCACTATGAGCTGAGGTATTGCGCATTATGTTATGCTTGAGTGCCATCAAATCTTATGCAAATAATGCGTTAAATCAAACTTTCTATAGTACTTGCAGATTTTATTATTATAAAAATGCCTAAGCTAAGGATATTGCTCGATATACATTTGAGATTGCTTGTTGTTACCAAGGCCAACCAAGGTTCTGAAAAGCAGGACTACCGAAGCTCCAGTGAAAGTAATTCTTATGTGGCTTTGATGCCGTTCAAGTCGAGGAACCAGGAATATATGATTACACATCATTTGATGTACTCTACTTTCACTTGAGGGGAAACCTGATTATGGGCTTATTATTGTTTTTATTTTTCGAAGGCCAATGGGATAAGTACTAATCAATATTTGAATTTTGGTTATGCTAATAGAAATTATGCCTTGTTTACCATGAAGAATGGGAATGACAATTACTAGTTTTCTCACTATATGGAATGAATTTTGGATAAATGTCTTTATGTGAGGGATGGGATTATTTTCATAATAGGTGGTTATTGGGTATTCAAGTTAACCACTCGTGATATTTTGGCTGTAATTTTCTGTTCAAATTTGTTGGGATTATTCGTTGGGCCTTATTTGAGTCTTAGTGACTGAATTTTGGTTTATGCGATTATTGGTTGTTTCTGATTTATACTTTGCGATATTGTGACTATAATTGTGATGTTTGAATTAGTCGAGATATTTGACAAGGTTGTAAAGATTACGGGTCCACGATCATTTCATTTCTTTTTGGTAATGTAATATCGCAACAGAGATGGAGTTAGGCGTATACTCTTTTTTACTAATGGGATTCCAGCCTTGTCTTAAAGGGCTTTCATATATTACTAATATTTGTGCTTAAGAATTCTTACAGCACATGATAAACAACTTTGGGGAAATACTTGAATAAATATGGTAAACACCATACACATGGAAAGGTCACCCACTAACAAGTGGTGACTTAGGTACCTCGCAGAACTATAGTCCCTTATTACATGATCTTAGTTATTTCATCGAAGCATGAAAACATGATTGGGAACTAGGAAATGTTATACCTTAGCTTTTGGGCATAAGTATGACTTATATTATTTATGCTGGGATTTATGCAATAATAATTATGTCTTGGAAGCTGCACACCTTCTGCATATGTGCCTAGGGCTAGAATATGAATTGACTAAGTACACGAAGCTGCACACCTTCTGCATATGTGCTAGGACCTGGAACATAATTTGAATAACATGTTTTGGGACCATAATCATAACAGCGCTGCCACTAGCATCACAAGTAAGAACACCAAGCACAAACATACACATAACATGTTTAGTCGAATCATGCACATGTTACTAAGGGGGGGAGTGGAGTATGTGCCACCATGTGTATTTTCTCAAAAAACTTAGCAGGATATTTGAGCCTTAACGGCAACTCAGCCGCGTAGCGGATATTAAAACCTTAAATGGTAACTTAGCCACGATCCGGAACTGTAAGCCTCAGAATGTATCTGAGCTTTCTCAGCGCAGTCAGGACAGGCTATCTCAGCCTGCACAACTATCAGCCTCAGAATGTACCTGAGCTTTCTCAGCGCAGTCAAGACAGGCTATCTCAGCCTGCGCAACTATCAGCCTCGGAATGTACCTGAGCTTTCTCAGCGCAGTCAGGATAGGTTATTTCAGCCTGCGCAGCCATCTCAGTTATTTCAGTTATCTGGGCTGGTGGAACTATCTCAGTTATCTCAGTACAATTAGTGCTCAAATTATCAGCGTGACTATCTCAGTAAGCTCAACCTATGCAGTCATCTTCATATAAGTCATCTGCAACGCAGATTGCATAAATTGTCTAAGTGCAGTCAGGACAGGCCATCTCAGCCTGCGCAGCTATCTTAGTTATTTCAGTTATCTCAGCGCAACGCAGATTGCATTAATTGTCTCAGCGCAGCCAATGCGATTGTATCAGTGATGCGTCTTCGACTTTTGGGCCATTTGGCCCTCTTTTTCTCTTTATTTGTGTCAGTTCAGGTCTGTCCAGGGGGAAAACAAAGTCGTGGAGGAAAGAAGGTCGGTAAAGCGGAAACGGAAGAAATGCGGTCAGAATGGGCATTACCGAGCCCAGATTGCTGAAGTCATATTTACCAGCATGAAGCTTCGGCCAACAAGTACCTCTCCAATTCAACTTGGGGCATGGGAACCTGGAGCAACCTGGTATGAGCCACACCGATAAGAGCAGTCAGTCTGATCGCTACCAGAAGAAGCAGACAGCCGAAGCCGAGAAAGGAAAGTAAATCCCAAAGATTTGATGGAAGGATGCAGAAGAATGCGGAAGGGACTGGAAGAATCTGGAGAATGGGAAAGGTTGACTAAGCTTGCAGCTGGACGCCATCTTCAATCGGATCAATCAGAGATTGAGCTAATTAAGGAAAGAAGATCCCGGCGAAGATTTGGAACCGGCGCAGCTAGGGTTAGGCCTCTACCATCCGGCAGTATAAAAGACCTATGGTGTGCAGCGTGCAAAAGTTCTTGGCGCCCAAAAAGACTCTTATTTTACTTTAGTATTTGTTTTAATTCGCCGAGTGTGGCATCCAAACAATTCTACATTTCCGCATTTTAATTCCGTCGTGTTGTTACTTTTGGACAAAGTTCGAAGGCTTGAAGCCTAGGTATTATTTTATCTATTTCAGTATTTCATTTCGTTCAAATCATGTGTTTAAGTCTTTTTGCATCTATGAATTTTATTATGTGTGAGTAGTCCTTTAGGTGAGGTTTTAGGGGTGGAAGTGATTGTTGTTAACATGTAACATTCGTGAGGCACTTGTTCTTTCGGTTGAGTCTCGTGGTTCCGGAAGGATCTGTTCCAAACCATGGACAGTAGGAGCCTAACGGGAGACCCTCGCTCGGTAAAACGCTGTCCATGTCAAGCAAAGGCCAGGACATACCAAGGTACAACAGACGGTATGCCCAAGACCGAGTAGCTGAGCAGCGTCAACAAAAGGCGTTGTAGATCCGAAAGGTGGGGAAAGGATTGATGGGATACACTGTCCTTCCTCAGTCTTGGGCTTCTCTAGAGAATATCCATCAACTGTGACGAGGTATAAAGCCATGGTTATCAAACGAGGAAAGCAATCTCGGCGCCGTAGCATGTCTATGACTGGTCGGCCGACAAGGCCGAAAATAGTTGAGTCCAGGAGGCATGTGTCACCCTAGTGCTGAGTTGGGGACTTCGGGAGAGAAGGTTGGTGAGGGCCATACTTGGTGAGTAACGGGTATGGCTACTATCTAAGGAGGAGTGAAGCACTGCCTTGTGACCGGGGATTGTGTGACCTTCGGACCAAGTGACCACAATGAGATCAACCATCCTATATGTGAAGTGTAACCCCGTGAAACGCCCCAATGTCTTTGGGCCACGCCTTGGGTTTGCATGGATCATAGACGGATTATCAGTGTGCCTATGACCGAAACGAATGTTAACAACAGTTATGACCTAACCGAATAACCTCACCCCCTTGTTATTATTGATCTTGTTTATTTCTTGTGCAGAGTATACAGATTGAGAATTGTGACACCTCAGTTTGTCGTAGGAGAACAAAGTGGTTCCTCACTCCCTGTGGGATTCGACCCTGCGCTTACCGCTAAGACTAAGTTCTTATCGTGAGAAGTAGGAGCGTGTATTGTCCGTACTGGGCTTACACAGGTATTTTGTCCACACCGTACGACGGGTGTGTGTCAAAATTGGCGCCGTTGCCGGGGAGTGACGCGCAGCAATTTTGTTCTCTCCTCATTCCATTTTCCGCTACCGGTGTATGCGTGGAACTCGTAGATCTGTAAGAGCATTGGTGTTTGACCCTGATATTGATCGCACCGAAAGACGACTACGCGCAGGAGCACGGATAGCGAGACGCGAAGCTATGGCAGAAGATGCAGAGCAGGCCGAAGCCGTACCGGAGCAGACCCTCAGACAGTTGGCGTACCCAACTAACCTCAACCTGAGGTCAAACGGAATCACCCTACCCGAAAATCCGTTCGCACCTCGTCGGTATGACATGAAGCCCTCATTGCTTCAGATCTTACCGAAGTTCAATGGTTACCAAGGAGATGATCCTCATACTCATCTCCAAGATTTTGAGATGACAATCATGCACCAATCAAATGATGAGCAGCAAGAGTATGTCAAGTTGATACTCTTCCCTTTTACCTTGGTGGACAACGCAAGAAGATGGCTGTATGACCTACCCGAGGGTAGTGTCACTACATGGGCGCAACTGCAACAGGCCTTCTTGGAAGAATTCTTCCCAGCAGCACGAGTGGAGCGGATGAGATGGGATATCCGCAGCATCAGGCAAGACGGGCTGGAATCCTTCTGCGAATACTGGACGAGATTCAAGAGAATGTTAAGCAATTGCCCCCATCACCAGATCTCTCCAAAAGATCAGGTGGAGAGCTTTGTAAAGGGCATGCGGAGGAATGATCGCAGTCTGGTCCTAGCAGCCTGTAATGGATCATTGATGAGCAAAACCCCATTGGAGGTCTTCCAATTGTTGGGCACCATGGCAGAAGAATCACGTGATGAAGGGCATGAAAGGAATCTGGAAAAACCAAGGAAAGCTGAAGAAAAGGGGGAGAAGTCCAATTTGGAGAAAACGATGGAGAAGAGCATGAACGAACTCAAGGAACTTCTTTCGGGTCTGACTATACCGAAAAAGATTCGCCAGTGTGGCCTTTGCGATGCCACTGGACATCAATCTGAAAACTGTCCAAATTTTGGCGAGGATATTGTTGATGTCAATGCTATTGGAGGACATGATGGGAATCCACGAAAGTATGATCCTTATGCAAATACTTACAATCCAGGGTGGAGAGATCACCCAAACTTTCGGTGGAAGCAAGATGGTCAGCCCCAACAGCAGAACAATATGGGCGTACCAGTGCAACGTCCTCAGTATAACCAGCACCAGCATCAACAACAATACCAGTTAGGCCCACCACAACACAACAACCAGAATCAGCAACAAAACCCTTACCAACCACCACACCGGAGAGCACCTTGGGAAGAAGCAATTGAAAGCATGGCTAAGGAAAGTGAGAAATTTCGCAACGAAATTCGTGCCGGCATGAACCAAACCAACCAGCAAATTAGTCATTTGACTAAAGCAGTGGCCAAACTGGAGGAGAACGCTGGTAAACTCCCAGCCATGGGAATCAACCCCAGGGAACATGCCCAAGTTGTGCTAACTGAGTTTCCCGAGGAGGAAGAAAGGGAAGAAGAGTTATTGGCAGAGGCTGAATTACTTCAAGGAGGTTGGAATAAGAACAGGAAGGGTCCAACTGATGAACAAGCTGAGAGTAGCAACCCAACCGAGGCACCCTACCCAGGACGCCTGAAACAGAAAGCTAGAGAGAAAGAAGCAAGTGAAATGATGAAGATGTTTCAAAAGGTTGAGTTGAGCATACCTCTACTAGATGCTATCAGGCAAATTCCAAAATATGCCAAATTCTTGAAAGACCTTTGTTCAAGAAAAGTCAAAATGGAGGAAGAAGTCCGATACGTGATGGGAGAAAGTGTTTCGGCGGTGATCCAACGGAAGCTACCCACTAAGCGGAAGGATCCAGGGATGTTCACTATTCCATGCAACATAGGAGGAACCAACATGGATAAGGCGATGATGGATCTTGGAGCCTCCATTAATGTGATGCCATTGGCTGTATACAAGAGACTGAATATTGGCGAGATGAGGAACACCCGTGTGGTCATACAGTTGGCTGACAGGTCCAACGCTTACCCTGAAGGAGTAGTGGAAGACGTGCTGATCAAGGTTGGGGATTTGATCTTCCCAGCAGACTTCTATGTTCTAGATACCGGACCTGAAACTGGAGAGAATGCCATATTATTGGGAAGGCCGTTCATGATGACCGCCGGAACCAAGATCGATATGAAGACCGGAATCTTGACATGTGAGTTCGATGGAGTTCAAGTGGAATTCAACATCTATGAGACCATGAAAAGGAAACAAGCAATGGAGACGGTGGACATGGTCGATGTATTTGAACCCCTGGTGCAAGAACAGGGAATTAATTTCGGTTCCAGGGATACCACAGAAAAGGTGATTCAGTATGGTCTGACTGATCGGGATGCAGAACATATGGAGGACGAGGAAATGAAGGAAGCCATAATGGAGCTTTACTCTCTCCGAGAAAGCACTCTAGAAGCCGAGGTGGAGGTAGACCAGAAGATCAAGGAATTAATCCGGGAAGTCTACCTAGCTGGGGGAACAAAGGCAAGCAAACCGGAGTTGTTGGCTCAGTATGGGCAGAACGAAAAGCTGCTGCCTTCAATCCAGAAAGCCCCCGTTTTGGAGCTCAAGCAACTACCTAAGCATCTGCAATATGCTTATCTGGGACCAGAAGAGACGCTACCAGTTATCATCAGTTCTGATCTTACCATAGTGCAGCAAGAGAGATTGGTCAGAGTATTACGGGAGAACAGGGAAGCCATCGGCTGGACCTTAGCCGATATCAAAGGAATCAGCCCCACGGAGTGCATGCACCATATATACCTCGAAGAGGGAGCCAAGCCTGTTCGAGATTCTCAAAGGAAGATGAACCCGGTCATGAAGGAAGTGGTACTAAAGGAAATTCTTAAGCTGTTGGAATTGGGAATTATCTACCCCATATCCGATAGCCAATGGGTGAGTCCAGTCCATGTCGTACCAAAGAAATCAGGGATACAGGTTGTGGAGAACGATAAAGGCGAGCTTGTGCCCACTCGATTACAGACTGGATGGAGAGTTTGCATTGACTACCGGAAGCTGAATGATGCTACCAGGAAGGACCACTTCCCACTACCCTTTATCGACCAGATGTTGGAGAGATTGGCCGGTAATGCCTATTACTGCTTTCTAGACGGATATTCCGGATATATGCAAATTTTTGTAGCACATGAAGACCAGGAGAAAACTACTTTCACCTGCGTATTTGGAACATTCGCATACCGGAGAATGCCGTTCGGACTCTGCAACGCACCGGGAACATTTCAACGGTGTATGATGAGCATCTTCTCCGATCTATTGGAGAATTGCATTGAAGTCTTCATGGACGACTTCACCGTATATGGTAGCTCTTTCGACACATGTTTGAAGCATCTAGAGCTTGTCTTGAAAAGATGTGTGGAGAAAAGCTTGGTCCTCAATTATGAAAAATGCCATTTCATGGTAAGAGAAGACATAGTACTTGGGCACGTGATATCAGAAAGAGGGATTGAGGTGGACAAGGCGAAAGTCGATTCCATCGCCAAATTGCCTTATCCGACAACCGTAAAGCACATACGGGCATTCTTAGGCCATGCAGGTTTCTACCGGCGATTTATCAAAGATTTTGCCAAGATTGCCCAGCCAATGACCAGGCTCCTTCAACAAGATGTGCCGTTTGAGTTTGATGATGATTGTAAGGAGGCATTCACAATTTTGAGAAACAAGTTGGTGTCGGCCCCCATCATTCAACCACCAGTGTGGGACGCACCGTTCGAGATCATGTGCGATGCCAGCAACCACGCCGTTGGAGCAGTACTGGGACAGAAGAAAGGCAAGGAGAGTTGCGTAATCTACTACGCATCTAAAACACTGAATCCAGCACAGTGCAGCTATACCACTACTGAGAAGGAACTCCTGGCGGTGGTGTTTGCCATAGAGAAGTTTCGTTCCTATCTTTTAGGAACGAAAGCGGTGGTATACACGGATCATGCCGCGTTGAAGTATTTGATGGCCAAAAAGGAATCGAAACCCCGACTCATCAGGTGGATCTTGCTATTACAAGAGTTCAATATAGAGATACGGGACAAGAAAGGGGCTGCAAACCTCGTAGCAGATCATCTGAGTAGGCTGCAACTGGAAGAGGATGACGGTATTCCCATTACCGATACCTTTCCAGACGAGAAGCTATATTCCATCAGCATCCTAGAGGAAGAAGGAGAATTGTATGCTCTGACCAAGCAGGAGCCCTGGTATGCGGATATAGCTAACTATCTGATTACTAAGGAGTTACCCTCAGGATTGACGAGATTCGAACAACGGAAGTTACTCGCGCAAGCACGATACTACCATTGGGAGGATCCATATCTCTGGAAGACCGGAGCAGATCAAGTCATACGGAGATGCATCCCTGAGGATGAGCATGCCCAAATTTTGGACATGTGTCATGGAACAGCAAATAGCGGACATTTTGGAGGAAAGCGCACTGCCCACAGAATTTTGGAGAGTGGATTCTACTGGCCCACCATATTTGCGGATGCAAGGAAATGGGTACAGAGCTGCCCGAAGTGCCAAATGACTGGAGGAATTACCGCAAGGGATGAAATGCCACAAGTTCCAATCATGCCAGTCGAAGTTTTCGACGTATGGGGGATTGACTTTATGGGACCCTTCCCAAAGTCAAGGAACTACGAATACATTCTGGTGGCAGTAGATTACGTATCAAAGTGGGTTGAAGCCAAGGCAACCGCAAGTAATGACGCCCATACTGTGGCAGGTTTCCTGAAGGAGCAAGTGTTCGGGAGATATGGTATACCCAAAATTCTAATCAGTGACCAAGGGTCTCATTTCTGTAATGCCATTATCAGAACGCTAACCAAGAAGATGGGGGTGACACACAAGGTCACCACTGCATATCACCCCCAAGCAAATGGCCAGGCCGAGATCTCCAATAGGGAGATAAAGAGCATCTTGGAAAAGGTGGTGCACCCCAACCGAAAGGACTGGAGTGATCATTTGGGAGATGCGTTATGGGCATACAGAACTGCTTTCAAGACACCCATTGGAATGTCTGATCACTAATTTTATTAGCACAAAAATACCGCAACTAACACGGTGTAATTGTAGTATAAACAGCAATCGGATATCGTATCCACAGGGATTGTAACACGAAATCACTCTATCTATTTCCTACACAAACTTTCACAGTATGCAAGTAAACAAATATGAAGGTGAATATTAAACTAAAATTAACTAAATAAAACTAAAGAGCATAAACACTATGACAAATAACTCAAATAAAAGGAAAGCTCTAACCCTAGGGATGTACTTTCACTAATCAACTACATGCATTCAACCTATTGATTCAATTACCAATTTTAATCCAACCCTGATGAAAGATCACTATATTATTCACAAGCGTCTCTAACGACCACCTATGAACGTAGATTAATAAATCCCTTTTCGCATTCAAGACTCCAAGGAATAAATTAACTCCCAATAGCACATAAAGAATAGCTTCCTATAGCTTCACCTATCGCATTCAAGACTCAAGGCTAACACTATATCATGCATTCCTGAATCGGCTGAACAATTATCGCATTCAAGACTCAAACTGAACAGCTAGACATGTAAATCATTGATCAGATAATTCACAAGATAAATAAGCACCAGGAATCATGAATCATAAGTTGGAGGGCAAATTGATATCAATAAATCAAAAACACATAATTAATTAGCTATGTACAAACCCTAGGTTCAGATTAAAAGACTAGCCAGACATCACAAAATTAAACATGAACATAATTAAATAGAAAGCAATTATAAAAACTAAATTGTATAAAACCGAATTAAAACGAGAGTAGCGGCTTGAATCTTCAGTCTTGATCCAAGCCTTGAAAACTGGAAAGCTAAAAATATTCTAAAGCTATAAAACTGAAATATGAAAGTTGGAAACTGTAAAACTCAAGCTGGGAACTCAAAATAGGTCAAAAGAAGACCTATTTATAGTACCAGGGTAAAACTACAGAGTTTGAGCTCGAAAAGACTTCGAAAAACGTAAAAAACGCGGAAGAAACGAAACACGCGCCCCGTTCGGCGATCGCCGTCTGGGTCGCCGAAAATCAGCCTTTTTACTCTAAGATTCGGCGATCGCCGAATTTTCCACCGGAGGCTAAAATTGAAACAGGGAATTCGGCGACCTGGCCGGCGGTCGCCGTTTGGGTCGCCGAATTTTGACTGCTGCGCGCGATGTTTTTGTTTCGGCCATAACTTTCTCGTCCGAACTCCGATTTATGATCCGTTTGCGCTCACGAACTCGTATCGAGACGATCTACAACTTCTATTTCAGAATATTGTTCCAAATTCGAACTCAATAAATCTGCAAATTCCTACAAAGTTCGAGTAAGAATCATGTTTCACAAGATAAAGCAAATTAAGCACAAAACAATCATCCAACACTCAATTTCCTATAAAATTAACATTAAATGAATATTAAAAACCATGGAAATATGAGTGTTATCAATGTCCCCGTTCCGCCTACTCTATGGCAAAAGATGTCACTTGCCCGTGGAAATTGAACACAAGGCGTACTGGGCAATCAAGCAAATCAATCTCGGTATGACCCTAGCTGGAGAAACAAGGAAGCTGCAACTAAGTGAGTTGGAGGAACTTCGGTTGGAGGCTTACGACAATGCGGTGCTCTATAAGGAGCGAACCAGAAGGATCCATGATGCCAAGATCAGGAAGAAGGAATTCTTAGTGGGACAGAAAGTCCTACTCTTCAACTCACGCTTCAAGATGATGGCTGGAAAACTCCGCTCAAAATGGTCAGGACCATTCGTGATCAAAGAAATCTTTTCAAATGGAAGCATTGAAGTATATGATCACAATGGAGTCGATACGTTCGTGGTGAATGGGCACCGCCTTAAGCCCTATCACGAGCTGGCTGAAATTGACAAAGAGAAGGAGGAATGTCACCTTCTCGACCCTGAATACGAGTGAAGAATGAAGGAAGGTCGAGCTCAAGACGAGAAACAAGAGCGCTTACTGGGAGGCAACCCAGTGTGGTTACTTCGGTATGACCTTTACCGAATTTTCTTTTTCCTTAAGTTTGTTTTGTTTTTGTTTGGATGCACTAACCTGCAGGAGAGATGGGCCGGAGAAAGCACAGAGGCGGAGGCCCAGTGGTAATGTCAAACCCACTTTGCGTTGCAAAGTGTGTAGGTGGAAGATTCGGAGTTTTGCGAGCAGGAGAGGGCTAACCGGGGAAAGATGACGTCAGAAAGGCGGAGGCAGCAGTCTGACACGATGTGACGGAAACGTTTGGGTTTCCGAAGGAAAATTTGAATTTCAAATTTTGGGGAGATTTTTCTCTCCTTAATTCAAAAATCTGCCATAACCGTCAACCCCACTTCCCTTAAACACTACCCCACTTCTCCCAAAAACCCTAAATCTCCATAACCGCTACACCACGATCACCACTCACCCCAAACCCTAAATTTCCATAATTACCGATCACCCTTCTTAAAGACCAACCTTGCCTCCGAAAATCCCACAAAATCTAAAACTGCTGCACAAATTCTAAGTCCTTCTTGAGCTCTACAAATCATAAATGGCGAAAACCAAAGGAGCAGGCTCTGGAAATACTCAACCACCGAAGAAGAAAGGCACCAAACCTCCACCTCCAAAGCGCACCACTAGGCGAAGCGCTTCGGAGGAGACCTCCACCAAAATTACTGAAGACCCTTTGCTGAAAATCCAGCCCGAAGACAGAGGGCGTGCCGAGGTTCTCCAACAAGAGGAGCAAGAAGTAGCAAAAACAGCCGCCGAGTCAACCCAACCGGAAGAAGGGGAGCCCGAGCTCACCCCTCCTGTGAAGAAATCAAAGAAGGCTCAGGCAAGCAAAGCAACTCCGGCGCGATCCACTATCGCTCCGCCACCTGTTCAAACCCAACCGCAACCACAAATTCCAGAAACCTCCATGCAGGAGGGAAGAACAGCCTCTGAGGAGACGGAAGAAGATGAACAAGAAAAAGCGGAGGAGGAGAAGGGCGAAGAAGAGAAGGTGGACAAGGAGGAGGTTGATGAAGCAGAGGAAATTGAGGTCGTTCAAGAGAAGGAAGTGGAAATCCCAACACCCCAGAGCAAGAGACCCGGAGTGAAAAGAAAGCTGGATGTTGCAAAACCCCCATTACCAGCTAAGGCCAGACCGAGACAGACAGTCAGTAAAACCCGAACCAAAACTACACAGAGCAAGAAGCCACGGAAACCCACTGCAGTCGAAAAAGGGAAGGCCAAGGAAATGGAGGAGCCGATGGAGGTAGATCCAGAGAGAACCGAGACGGTTGAAAGCTCCAACTCAGAGGATGTGATCGCCCCTGCTAAGCCGGTGACGAGCACACTCACCTCGAAACCCAAGGGCGTCAAGCGCAAGGGAGTGGTGCGACCCAGCACTACGGAAACGGTCATACCAAGAGACAGTGAGAGGTATGCAGTTCTGAAAAATCGGGAGATAACCCCTTGGTATTTTCTGGTGACTGAAGTGTTGGAGGATTTCAGGATAAGAGAACGTGTGGAGGGATATTTCAAAAGCATTGGTTGGGGGAAGATTCTGAAGTGGAATGTGTTGGCATTCAGAAATTTGTCGGAAGAGTTCATGAGCACGGTGGAGTTCAAGCCAAAGGGAAATTACTCGATCGAAACACCAGGTACCCTCCGCTTCCAATTGCGGGGGAGGATGTTCCCGCTGTCTATCAACGATTTGAACATCCACCTGGGAGTGATCGAGGACAAGGAGGTGTACGATGATGAGTACAAGCAAGCCGAGACCATGGCCCCACCAGAGTGGCGCAGTCAGATTGACCAGTACTGGTCCCAACTCTCAACGGGGGCCAAATATGTGAAGAATATCAGCAAATCCAATGAGCTCCGCGACCCAGCCTTGCAGATTTGACATCGATGGTTGGCCTATAACATCTATGGCCGGATCGAGGGATCCAACGTCGTCACGCAGCAGGAGCTCTTTGTGCTCTGGTGCATGGTGGAGAGAAAGAGGGTGAACTTTGGGTTCACCGCTGCACTGCAATTTCAGTATGGGGTAACCCATACCAACAAGTATCTCTCCCTATGCCCACTGGTGACCCTCTTGGCAAAGAAGCTTGCTGGATTCAACGAGAAAGCCCCGGATGAGGCGGCTGTGGCAGAAACCCGACTCTTTGATATCGGGCGGCTGGTGCGTTGGCGGATTGTTGAGATAGATGAAGGTGGTAACTACCGTTTGATCCAACCAGAAGGCAGCTCAGTTCGACCTGAACCGAAGATTGCACAGGAACAGGGAACTTCTCGCCCAATCAGTGGCGAGATTATCAAGCTGACGATCGAACTGAAGGAGATCAAAGATGAGCTGGTGATGCTGGGAGGAGAAGTGGCTACGCTGAGGGATACTGTGGAGGAAGGATTCAAAGCGGTGGAAACTTGTTTTAAAGAAATCAAAGAAATGATGGCTGCGGAGGCGAGATCCTCCGACCAAAACGACTAAGTACCTTTTCCCTGAACTTGTAGATTAGGTTTTATTTTATCTTTTGCTTTTCCTGTTTTAGTGTCTTTAAATCTGTGTTCGAGTCGAGTCACTTGCGTTGGTTGATGGTGAAAGATTGTGCATGCTGATTTCTGTTTTGGTATGATTGGTGGATTGAGTATGAAATGCATGATGGTAGTTGTGAGGTTACTGAGAGTACCCCACCGGTGAGATCAGGGCCAAAGTGAAAAATGCATGTTTTTGGTGAGAATTTGCTGTGACTAGGAAATCTAGACTTTGTTTGAGGACTTATTTTGCTAGTACATGACTTGTGTGATTTGGGCACGATTCTTTGATTAGGGCCCCAGATTCTTCTTTGTGTTTAATGTGAAAAGAATCCCTTGTACGCCAGTTTGAGCCGAATTCATTCTTTCTTGAGCCTTGTTATTGCTATATCTAGGAGAAAGAATTTATGAAGTGTATGAAATGGTGAACAGGGAATTAAAGAAAAGGAAGAAATTCTGGGCACAAAAGAAATTTATATATATTTGATGAATGAAAATGTTTGCCCACAAAGAATCGAAGAAAAAAATGAACCCCATTGGAAGCAGGGGATAAAGGGTTGGTTGTGACTGTACCGAACATGTATACTGAGTAAGGGTGATACTGAAATTAGCTACTGAACCATATTTGCCTCACCTTAGCTCCGTATACCCCATTACAACCCAATAAAGACCCTTTGATGAGTCGTACTAGTGTGCTTAACTTGTAGTCTTCAATCAAATTCTTAGAGGAACTAGCACAGCAAATTATGAGTGTAAACACTTAATCCGGTGCTTGAGCAGCAAAAGAGAGACTACCATTACACTTTATGCATATTCATTACTCTGGTTTGTGGTTTGACTGAACTGAATGATGCATGTTGGTATGATCTGATCCTGAAATTTATGCAAGTTTCGTGTCTCTTAGTTTTATTCCTTTTCTTTCACCCTTTTCGTCCGTGTCTTCTGTGAATCCACCTACATACTTGAGGGCAAGTATGCTTTAAGTGTGTAGGTGTGATGCGTCTTCGACTTTTGGGCCATTTGGCCCTCTTTTTCTCTTTATTTGTGTCAGTTCAGGTCTGTCCAGGGGGAAAACAAAGTCGTGGAGGAAAGAAGGTCGGTAAAGCGGAAACGGAAGAAATGCGGTCAGAATGGGCATTACCGAGCCCAGATTGCTGAAGTCATATTTACCAGCATGAAGCTTCGGCCAACAAGTACCTCTCCAATTCAACTTGGGGCATGGGAACCTGGAGCAACCTGATATGAGCCACACCGATAAGAGCAGTCAGTCTGATCGCTACCAGAAGAAGCAGACAGCCGAAGCCGAGAAAGGAAAGTAAATCCCAAAGATTTGATGGAAGGATGCAGAAGAATGCGGAAGGGACTGGAAGAATTTGGAGAATGGGAAAGGTTGACTAAGCTTGCAGCTGGACGCCATCTTCAATCGGATCAATCAGAGATTGAGCTAATTAAGGAAAGAAGATCCCGGCGAAGATTTGGAACCGGCGCAGCTAGGGTTAGGCCTCTACCATCCGACAGTATAAAAGACCTATGGTGTGCAGCGTGCAAAAGTTCTTGGCGCCCAAAAAGACTCTTATTTTACTTTAGTATTTGTTTTAATTCGCCGAGTGTGGCATCCAAACAATTCTACATTTCCGCATTTTAATTCCGTCGTGTTGTTACTTTTGGACAAAGTTCGAAGGCTTGAAGCCTAGGTATTATTTTATCTATTTCAGTATTTCATTTCGTTCAAATCATGTGTTTAAGTCTTTTTGCATCTATGAATTTTATTATGTGTGAGTAGTCCTTTAGGTGAGGTTTTAGGGGTGGAAGTGATTGTTGTTAACATGTAACATTCGTGAGGCACTTGTTCTTTCGGTTGAGTCTCGTGGTTCCGGAAGGATCTGTTCCAAACCATGGACAGTAGGAGCCTAACGGGAGACCCTCGCTCGGTAAAACGCTGTCCATGTCAAGCAAAGGCCAGGACATACCAAGGTACAACAGACGGTATGCCTAAGACCGAGTAGCTGAGCAGCGTCAACAAAAGGCGTTGTAGATCCGAAAGGTGGGGAAAGGATTGATGGGATACACTGTCCTTCCTCAGTCTTGGGCTTCTCTAGAGAATATCCATCAACTGTGACGAGGTATAAAGCCATGGTTATCAAACGAGGAAAGCAATCTCGGCGCCGTAGCATGTCTATGACTGGTCGGCCGACAAGGCCGGAAATAGTTGAGTCCAGGAGGCATGTGTCACCCTAGTGCTGAGTTGGGGACTTCGGGAGAGAAGGTTGGTGAGGGCCATACTTGGTGAGTAACGGGTATGGCTACTATCTAAGGAGGAGTGAAGCACTGCCTTGTGATCGGGGATTGTGTGACCTTCGGACCAAGTGACCACAATGAGATCAACCATCCTATATGTGAAGTGTAACCCCGTGAAACGCCCCAATGTCTTTGGGCCACGCCTTGGGTTTGCATGGATCATAGACGGATTATCAGTGTGCCTATGACCGAAACGAATGTTAACAACAGTTATGACCTAACCGAATAACCTCACCCCCTTGTTATTATTGATCTTGTTTATTTCTTGTGCAGAGTATACAGATTGAGAATTGTGACACCTCAGTTTGTCGTAGGAGAACAAAGTGGTTCCTCACTCCCTGTGGGATTCGACCCTGCGCTTACCGCTAAGACTAAGTTCTTATCGTGAGAAGTAGGAGCGTGTATTGTCCGTACTGGGCTTACACAGGTATTTTGTCCACACCGTACGACGGGTGTGCGTCAATCAGCGCAGCCAGTGTGGCTATCTCAGCGCAGCCAATGCGATTGTATCAACGCAGTCAATACGATTGTATCAGCGCAGTCAATGCGATTGCATCAGCGCAGTCAGTACAATTATCTCAGCACAGTCAGTGCGATTATATCAGAGCAGCCAGTGCGGCTATCTCAGCGCAGTTAGTATGATTGTCTCGTCTAAACTACCACATATTACCCAAGTCATCTTCGGCGCAGATCGTCTAAAGTTATCTTAACGAAGGCATTAATTGCAAACTCAGGGGCATTAATTGCAAACTCAGGGGCATTAATTGCAAAACTAAGACATTAATTGCACGACGAAGGCATTAATTGCAAACTCAGGGGCATTAATTGCAAAAACTAAGGCATTAATTGCACGACGAAGGCATTAATTGCAAAAACTCAGGGGCATTAATTGCAAAAATCAGGGGCATTAATTGCAAAAACTCAGGGGCATTAATTGCAAAAACTCAGGGGCATTAATTGCAAAACTTGGGCCTTCAGGGCAGCGCAGGCCTCAATGTCTATGCTCCGTGCAGAAATATCGTAAGCCGCGAAAGTTAGACAGGGGATGAGCCTTAAATGGCAACTCAGCCGCTCTCCCGGGTTACTCCTCGGCATCAACTTTTCAGCCCTACTCGGATGCATTCTCAGCTCTTCCAGGTCTTCAACAATCGTGCTTGACTTCTAAAGTACACACACGACACTGGGGGGAGTAGGGGGTGTATACCCCCATCACCTCTTATATCCTATTTTTTAGGGATAAAAAATTCAAAACCTAAGGGAAAGGGGCTGTTCGTTGACACGGCTGTAATAGCCAAATATTTAGAGCTGCCTAAGTGCAAAGCTCCCAGAGCTGCCTTAGCGCGAGAACAATGATAATAATTAAAAAGTGGCTCAACGAGCACGTTAGAAAGAGAGTTTCTTCATTCTTGTTATTATTGTTGTTATTCTAAATATTTTGACAGGGTTGGGATATTTTTATGTTGACAAATTGGCAGGGATGTAACATTCTATCATTGATTATTTTGCAAACTTACAAGTATTCGATTCGGGATAAGTTACAAGGCTACAGGGCTAAAAAACACTTAGACCTTACTCGGGAGAGCAGCACAGCACTGACTCTATATCACACACCACTGGTTGAACAAAGAAGACACAGTTCAACCAGACTAGGGGGAGCAGCTGATGAGGGCTGGAATACTCATCAGCTCTGTGCTTAGTAGTTTAAGTCTACTTTACCTGATTATTGTTATTATTATCAAAGGAACTAATGAGCTGTAACACCCCGTATTTTGAGAAGCTATTTGTGCCCTAGCTCGTATTTAAATTGAGTTTTAAATAGTAGCTAGAGGAATTATGCACGTGGGCGAATAAATGAGATAAGAATTATTTTTGAGAATTATAGAAAGCGATTTTATTTTTCTCGGGTCATATAAATTCTCTTATTGAGAAACCTATCTTCGCCCTATATTTTATTGAGATGTCTATGTGATATTAATATTTTACGTGGTAGAATATTCACATATACTTTATTGATGCATTGTTATTATGATATTAGATATATCATAATTGAGATAATTTTTCCTCACATGAATAAATATATTTTCATGAGATATATTTATTTTTCCACATACTACTTAAGAGTTATAATTATTCAAGTATATATATAGAGGAATGTTATGCTACATACCTTATGTGAGCACCTTACGTGAGCACCACTCACGTTTAGCCCTTGTTAGCATTATCTTTTTTGTTTTAGACATTTATTTTTATTCTAATACTTCATAAATTGTTATTAGGATCATTAATTTTATAAATAACAAAAAATCAAAATCCGATTTGTTCATATTCCCTTTAACTTCAAATAATTAATAAAAAGAACAAATTAGACTTTGGTTTTTATGTTATTTATAAAATTAATGATCCTAATAACGATTTATGAAGTATTAGAATAAAAATAAATATCTAAAACAAAAAAGATAATGCTAACGATGGCTAAACGTGAGTGGTGCTCACGTAAGGTGCTCACATAAGGTGTGTAGCATAACATTCCTCTATATATATATATATATATATATATATAGAGGCATCTCCTTTTTCTCTCTCACTCTCTCTCTATCTCTCTATCTCTCGACCTCTCTCAATCTCTCTCACTCTTTCTCTCGGTCTTACTCTCTCCCTCACGCACTCCCTCCCCTCTTCCTCATTACTTCTTCAATTACTACAAGATCATGCATTAATAAGCTAAGATCACACCATCACTTCTCATCAAGACAAGCAATCTCCCTCTCTCCCCTCATACTCGGCTCTCTCTCTTCTCTCTTCTCTCCTTCTCTCTTCTCACTCTCCTACACCATTAATAGGATGACATCCTCACCATTTATCACCCCATTTAACTCAAGATATGCATTAAGTGAAGCAATCCCTCCATCACATCATCTCATCAAAGCTCATCAAAGCAAGCTTCCCTCTCTCCTTTTTCTACTCCCTTCGGCAGCCCCCTCCCCTCCTCACTCCACCACACTTCTCTCCTTGTTTCACCATTTTTAGAAAGGATTAAGGAAGCCAAAAGTACTACCTTCACACCAAACTACCAAGTGTACTTCAATCTTCGAGATCAAGCTCCAAGAGGCCTACGCATCATCCTCTACTTCACCTCCATTGATCTTGTTGGTAGCAACCTCAATCCTCCTCTCATGTTATATATATTTTCCTTGATATATAAGCATGTATATTGATGTATATTGAAGCATGAAAGTCCCCTCTCTACTCTAGTAATTCTCGAAAATTTTGATAAAAGAAGAGCATGATGAATTCTTTCAACTTTCCACTACCTTCATGTGTTCATACTCCTCTACATGTTAGATGCATGAGAGGAAGAGATATATTTCTTGAGAACCCTTGCAAGGGCTATATGTTATGATTAGTGAAGCATGATGAGTTATTAGTGTGAAAATGCATGAGAATGGTGATGAAAGTATAGATCTAAGGTGATATGTGTATATGTGATAATTTCAATCATTTTGAGAAGTTTTCTTACGTTCTGGACTGACCAGTCGACGAGGTTTCCCTCGTTCAAAAATCTTCACAATTTTACAGTGTGTAGATATATGTGTCTTGAGGACGCTGGTAAAATTTCAAGTCATTTGGACTTCATTTACTACCTTTTTAAAATGTAAAACTTTTACTGCACATTTCCGCCGAAAATTTAGAAAGATAGTCCATAGAGTCACACGTTTCAGTGACTTTCAAAATTATTCAGCCTCTAAAACTTTTATGGGAGAAAGATACATGCGTTTTACAGACGCATGTCAAATTTCAAAGCATTCGGACAACATTTACTATTTTTCAAAAATCCTAACGTCCAGTCGTGCAAAACTGCCGAATCTGGTAGACTGTGGGAAAACACCCATATCTTTTAAACCACTTGGAGTTTTTCACTCTACTTTTTTTTAACCGAAACTAGACTCAAAGAGGTTTTCATCGGTATAAGTCTCGAATCCAGGAGATTCCTGAGTTAAAGCAGTTTATTCGTTAAAGTTGAGACAGAACAGAATGTTAAACTGGGAGTGTCCGAAAATTTTACCTTTATTTTGTATTAAGGATTTTAAAGGTTTTGGTGGAATTATACACCATGATATGGCATGAAAATGCTACTAGAAAGTTTTATAAATATTTTCCAAAGCTCACATGAATATTTGAGAATTTCCTTACAAGGAAAAAGATTTCAAGTTCATAGAATGACTTTTAAGTCATTTGACTATTGAGATAATTTATATATATTTTTTTTATGTGGAATAATTGAGTAATTTGATGCATGAATGACTAAGTGATTTATTTGAATGTTATTTACCTAGGATTGAGAGTCTTTAATTGGATAAGATATCCAATTAATTTGGGAAGTCCAAATTGGGTAAATAGTAGAGAAGTCGTAAGATGAGATTAAGCTTATGATGAAAGCATAAGTATTGAGATATTAGTTAGATGAAATTCTAACTAGAGTTTATTTTGTCGCATGGCAATCTAAACCACGTGCGCCACCAAAGGTTCGAGTGACGGCCGGCGTTAGTACGACTCTGAGCGTTACGTCATCGATTCCTGAGACAGGTGGGCTTTATTCTAACTCTATTATGGCTAGCTACCATGATAATGGGTACAAATGCAAAATCTTATGAAAATGAAGCATGTTGAAGCATTATTGATAAATCTTATGAAAATGAAGCATGTTGAAGCATTATTGTTGAAGTATTATGAAAATTGTCATCTTGCCATATTTATTATTGATGAGAATGAGATATGGTATGTTGCCTCTATGAAAGACATGATTATGATCATGATGCAAGATATCGGCCTTTGACTGATTTATATGACAGTAAAGGTTTTGTGCGCAGAGGTGATCGTGAGCCGTCTCTAGTCGGCCGGTCACGGTGATTTGAAGGAGGCCTCCTTCTCTTCACCTTATATATATGTTATATGAGTTCTCATAGTTGGCACATACCGTGAATATATAATGTCTGCAGACTAATGATATTATTATGATGATGCAAATGAGTTTATGATGATGCAAATGAGTTTATGACAGAAAAACGTGAACATGTATTTTTAATCTCATGTAAATCCTGTTGATGCATTGAAAAGGGCAAGATTGACATATAGCTCTAAGAGCAACATTTCAATTATTTCCGGCATGAGTCCACTGAGTGCTTTTTGGTACTCAGCCCTGCATGTATTTCTAAATGTGCAGGTCTGGCTTGGCGCGAGGATGGGTGAAGGCTGTTGGAATTGTCAGTTGGCTGTGTCTTTCCTATGTCTCATATTTATCTTTATAAGCTTTGACTCTATAAGAATATGAACTCCCTGCTATATGTCTTCACACATATAGTAACGCATATCGCTGCACAACTCTGATGAATCTCTTTATTTATATTGCTTGGCCTGTAATATCCCCTAAGGGAAAATACTTTCAAACCCTTGCTAAGTCTTTAATTATGTTTTACCAAGCAAGTAATTTAATTTGGTCTTAACATCTTTCTTGAAAATGAGTAAAGTTTGCAATTGCTTCCGCTAAAACTAGATGTATTTCTATCTCTTTCACTATTTCTTTTATTAGTCGTACGATACTTGGTATACGCTATCACTGGCTATATCGGGCTGCGACAGAGTGGTATCAGAGCAGCTCGTCTGCTCTGAGTATAATCTCTTATAGAGTCTTTTCTTGATTGAGTCTAAGCTAGAGTCTTAGACTAAAAGAGTTATGTCACTGACAAGAGCCAACACCCCATCTCCGCCAGCTTGACGAGGTATGCAAGTTAAAGTTTAAAGTTACTTATGAGCATGAGATATGCAATTGATAAGCTGAGAAAGCAATATTTATAAGTTGAGAAAGAAGCATGATTAGTGCATGATGCAATTTTATTGATATCTGGTTTTGATTAACTGGATAAGTAAGATGGTGGAAATTTTGTCAGAATCTATATTGATACCAATGCACTACGAGAATCTTAGAGGAACACCGACAAGCAAGTATGTTAATGAGAAATAAACGAGTAAGTCATTCTCGACTTAGTTTGAGTAACACGAGTTGTTATTTTTATATAACATGGCAGACGGATTCGACATAGTACAGGCTTTCTATGACTGTACTCTGGAGCACCACGAGACTATTGGAGAGTTCTTAGCCCGCTTCCACCATAGGTGGATCGACGCCGTAGAGCACGGGGTCACGGCTCAGCTGGCCATGCAGATACTGCCGTATAGGATGCCACCCCACTGGCAGGCCTGGTGTCACTTTATCGCCCCAGACTTCTATAGCCCGTTGGCACCGGGAGGATTTGAGGTGCGATTTCCGGAGTACCTATCCATTCTGTTGAGCCGGTTCGTGATTCATGCGAACCCACCCTACTTCTATCTGACGGAGAGTGACACCCGAGAGGGTGAGGCAGAGAGTCAGCCTCAGGGTCTTCCTGAGACTGAGGATCCCCTTATGGCATTGGGACTAGAGCTCCTTAGCTCCCAGCCGATTGATGATCCTATTCCTTCACTTCCTCAGGGCACTCTGCCCGAGGATGAGATTTCTCCTATTGCTATCTTGGACCCTGACTACCCCATGTTTTCTCCCGGGATGTACTCCCCGACCTTCGGATATTTATCCTTTGTTACCCCGATGACCATCGACACCACTGAGGCCATCGATACCACTGAGCAGCTGATGAGCCCCATCCGCGAGACCCTTCCTGTTCCTCCCCTCCCTACTGTTGGAGAGGGTGAGATCACTATGGCCGATGTTGACCCATTCGCGCCAGGGCCTTCACGACCCCCGGGGATGGCTAGAGACCCGGAGGACGACGCAGGATCAGTCCCGGTTGTTGGGACTCTCACCTCACAGCCTTTAGATCTTCCTAGCATGGGCCTGGCCTTCGAGACGGACGTCCCTCGAGGAGATCCGATTCGAGAGAGAGCCGCCTTCGACCCGTTCCACCGTGCTGACTCTGACAGTGAGGACGGCGTGCCATATGTGCCTCGTTTGGGTGACACTCGAGAGGACGATGGTGATGATGCTACGGAGGATGGCAGTGACGAGGGTAGCCGGGGTGATGATAGAGGTCATGGGTGGATTTGGTTTTGATGTGTCAGTATTGAGTAGAGATGCATATATGTAGTAGCTTTGTTTAGATAGCCCTTAGTTTTGGCTGGTAATGGATAGTTCCATCCCAGGCCAGGGCTTGTACTTATTTTGTTAGGCCCCTATAGTACACGGGTAACGGATAGTATCTGTACCCAGTTGTAGGGCTGATTGTACATAGACGCAGTGTTGATGCAGTAGCTAGGTCTTTAACAGAGTAGTACTTTGTACTGACCTATAGCAGTTATAGATCATAGTATACATTTTGTACAAAAGAAGACCTCACTGAGGCAATTTTCACGGTATATATACATGATGGGCCAAAGTGGCCATTTTTGACTAAATGAGAAATGTGATTACCTGTTGTGATGCATTGTTATATATTAATTGTCAATTTGTATACATTGATTGAAAACAAAGTACTTTGACGCATTAAGTATACTCTATGTGAATATATATATATATATATATATATATGAGATGCATGATATGTTGTGAATTACTCAGCAATAAGACTAGAGTACGATGAGCCTTGTCACATAGAGAAACTTATCTTTTGATCAAACTTGTAGATTGTCATAATGCCTCCACGAAGAGTGTACAGAAATGTACCCGTGAATGAGGAAGAACCCAGAGAACCTACGCCGCCGCCTCCACCTCATGATAGGAGAGTGGAAGAACTTTTCTTAAGACAGAACCCACCGACTTTCGCAGGCACGGGAGACCCTGCTGAAACGGAAGAATGGATTCGTGCTATAGAACGAATCTTTCGATTTTTGAGATGCAACGATGCAGAACGTCTTATGTGCGTGTCTTACCAGCTTAAAGGAACCGCCGACTATTGGTGGGAAGCAAAGCAGAAAACTATGGCCCCGGAGCAGTTAGATGAACTCACTTGGGAGCTTTTTAAGACTGCTCTGTGTGAGAAGTTCATACCCAGAAGCTATAGGAAAAAGAAGGAGATGGAGTTTACCACTTTGAAGCAAAGGAATAAAACTGTAGTGGAGTACGATCGACTATTCTGCGATCTGGCTCGCTATGCACCGTATAGAGTAGATACGGATGAGAAGATGTCCGAGTTGTTTTGCGCCGGACTGCGACAAGAGATAAGAGTTGTATTGGCTAGTCAAACGGCACTTTCCTATGCCGAGGCCTTGAACAGAGCTCTAGATATGGAGCTAGCAATGCAACCGGAGAAAGCAGCACACGCACCAACGCCTCCATCAGCTCAGTATACGCAAGTATCGAACACTCCCTACTCTAACCAAGGACAGAAAGGAAAACGCAAATGGGAAAATCGTGGAAATGAGGGTAAAAAGCCATGGCAAGGCCAGAATGTTCCGCCTCCCTTCGTGAAGGGCGATAAGTCTTTTTATGGTGGACCAGCGACGTCACACCCCGGACACCAAGGGATACCCCCTTGTCCTAAGTGCAACAAGTTACACACAGGAGTGTGCAGAGCCGGAAACCCAAATTGTTTTACTTGTGGAAAGCCAGGGCATTACTCGAGCCAGTGCCCCAACCGACAACAGGGGATGAGTGGAGGAAGACCCAATCAGTTTCCAACCCCACAGCTCAGGGCAATGGAAGGAATTCTTCCTCTACCTCAACCACTACAGCAACAACCTTTTCGCCGTCCAAACCAGCCTCATAAGCAGCTACCTGCACCACAAGCAGGAAGACCACAGCAATATCAAAGGATGTATGCTATCAATCAGAAGAATCAGGATAAGAACCAAGGAAACCTAACATGTATTGGGGAACTGAAAGGTGTACCCATTGTTATTCTCTTTGATACGGGAGCATCACATTCTTTCATCTCATATACCTGTGTGGATACGTTAGAGCAGAATGTAGAACCAGCCCAGCTACACTTAAGGGTAGCCACTCCCTTAGGGAAGTTCACCACCGTTACACATGTGTGTCCTAACTTGGAATTCGAATTAGGACCTCTTAAGCTTAAGGCTAAGACGTTGAGACTTTTGCGCATGTGGACCACAAACATCATTTTGGGAATGGACTGGTTAGCAGAACACCATGCGGTGATACAGTGCGAGCAGAGACGGATATCATTCCAGCAACCAGGAGAGGAACCTACATGTTTTTATGCCATCAATAGGAAATGGAAGAAGACACCTATCATCTCTGCAGTGCAAGCGAACAAGATACTAAAGGAAAAGGGCGCGACAGCATATTTAGTATACTTGAACCAAGAAGAGGAAGCACAAGTAAAGATTGAAGATGTACCTATAGTGCGGGAGTATCAAGACGTTTTCCCTGAGATTCTACCAGGTCTACCCCCAAACCGACAATTGGAATTCACGATCGATTTGGAACCCGGAGCAGCACCAATATCCAAGGCACCATATAGGATGGCACCAGCAGAATTGCAAGAACTGAAGTTGCAACTACAAGAATTGTTGGATATGGGATTCATTCGACCCAGTGCTTCGCCTTGGGGAGCACCGGTCCTGTTTGTCAAAAAGAAAGATGGAAGTTTAAGATTGTGTATCGATTACCGGGAATTGAACAAGGTGACCCTAAAGAACAAGTATCCTTTGCCACGAATAGACGATTTGTTTGATCAACTTCGAGGAGCACGCGCTTTCTCAAAGATAGATTTAAGGACAGGGTATCACCAATTGAGGATACGACCTGAGGATATTCCAAAGACAGCATTCCGCACGAGATACGGACACTATGAGTTCATAGTGATGCCTTTTGGATTAACAAATGCCCCCGCCGTATTCATGGATCTCATGAATCGAGTGTTTCACGAATATTTGGATCAATTCGTGTTGGTATTCATAGACGACATCTTGATTTACTCGAAGAATGGGAAGGATCATGAAGAGCACCTCAGAACTGTACTAGAGAAGCTAAGAGCTGAAAAGCTTTATGCTAAGTATAGCAAATGTGAGTTTTGGCTACGAGAAGTCAATTTCTTAGGCCACGTCATTTCAGCTGCAGGAATCAAAGTGGATCCTGCCAAAGTTCAAGCAGTGCAAGAATGGAGATCACCAACGACACCTCACGAGATTCGTAGCTTCCTAGGATTAGCAGGCTACTACCGTCGTTTTATACAAGATTTCTCCAAAATAGCCAAGCCTATAACTCATCTGCTCAAGAAAGAAGTCAAATTCTTGTGGACAGACGAATGTGAACAAAGCTTTCAAGAATTGAAGAAGAGGTTGACCACCGCCCCAGTACTAGCCGTTCCAGAAGCAAACAAGGAATATACTATCTATACGGACGCATCAAAGAAAGGGCTAGGTTGTGTACTGATGCAAGAGGGAAAGGTAATAGCTTACGCCTCGCGACAGCTTAGGCCACACGAAGCAAATTACCCGACGCATGACTTGGAGCTAGCAGCAGTAGTGCACGCATTGAAAATTTGGAGACATCACCTTTATGGAGTAAGGTGTGAAATTTACACCGACCATAAGAGTCTCAAATATTTCTTTGAACAGAAGGATCTGAATATGAGACAAAGAAGATGGCTAGAATTGGTCAAGGACTATGATTGTGGAATCAATTATCATCCAGGCAAAGCCAACGTCGTGGCAGATGCCTTGAGCAGAATGGAACGAGCCAAGTTAGGATGTATCCTAACCAAGGAAAATGACTTGGTCAGGGAATTCGAAAGGTTAAGGTTGGAAGTGGTATTTCCACCGCAAACCACAGATTTGATCATGGCGACACTCAGTGTTACCCCCGATCTAAGATCAAGAATTGTTAGTATGCAAAGAGAGGATGAAAAACTGGAAAGATTGCGAGTGAAAATCCGCACCGAGAAGCTTGAGTCATACCAAGAAGCAGCAGATAATGCATTGATGTTTGAGGGAAGAATCTGTGTACCCAATGATGAGAAATTAAGAAATGAAATCATGAGTGAGGCTCATGACACGCCTTACGCCGCACATCCGGGAGGTACGAAGATGTACCAAGATTTAAAAGCAAGATTTTGGTGGGAAGGCATGAAGCGAGACATAGCTTCGTTTGTAGAACGGTGTTTAGCTTGTCAGCAAGTGAAGGCATTGCACCAACGACCTTATGGCAAATTACAACCGTTAGAAATCCCAGAGTGGAAATGGGACCACATTGCCATGGACTTTGTCACTGCTTTGCCAAAGTCGAATAGAGGGAATACCGCCGTTTGGGTGATCATAGATAGATTGACAAAAAGTGCTCATTTCATACCAATTCCTGTAACGCATGGGTCTGAAAAGTTAGCTCAAATATACATTCGTGAGATAGTACGTTTGCACGGAGTTCCAATGACGATTACCTCCGATAGAGATACAAAATTTACCTCACGTTTTTGGATGAGCTTACACAGGGAATTGGGTACTAAGTTGAATTTTAGCACAGCTTTTCATCCACAAACGGATGGGCAGTCCGAAAGAACTATACAAGTTTTGGAAGATATGATTCGGACTGTAGTGTTAGATAGAGGAGCTCAATGGGAACAAGTGTTACCCCTGATTGAATTTGCCTACAATAATAGTTTCCAAACAACTATTAGCATGGCACCATATGAAGCCCTCTATGGAAGAAAATGTAGATCTCCGCTTTATTGGGATGAAGTAGGAGAAAGAAAAGTGTTAGGTCCTGACGCAGTGGAAGAAATGATCACAACTGTGAGACAAATTCGGCAACGAATTAAAGAAGCACAAGATCGCCAAAGATCTTATGCAGACACTAGACGCACAGAGATTCAATTCGAAGTGGGAAGTAAGGTCTTTTTGAAAGTTTCCCCTTCTCGAGGGATTCATCGATTCGGTATAAAAGGAAAACTCAAGCCTAGATTTATAGGCCCATACGACGTATTGGAAAAAGTAGGCCCTGTTTCCTATAGACTCGCGTTACCTCCAAATTTCGCGAATGTTCACAATGTCTTTCACGTGTCGCAGTTGAGAAAATACGTGTTTGACCCGAAGCATGTTATTCATCGAGAGGATATATCTTTTGAACCGGACCTGAAATATGAAGAAAGACCCGAAGCTGTGTTGGATAGAAAGATCCAACAATTGAGAAATAAATCAATTGCCTTGGTCAAAATACAATGGCGACATCACGGGCAAGAAGAAGCAACTTGGGAATTGGAAGATAAAATGAAGGAGAAATATCCAGAATTGTTTCCCGAAGGTGAGATTTCAAATTTCGGGACGAAATTTTTTTAAGGGGGTAAGGGTGTAACACCCCGTATTTTGAGAAGCTATTTGTGCCCTAGCTCGTATTTAAATTGAGTTTTAAATAGTAGCTAGAGGAATTATGCACGTGGGCGAATAAATGAGATAAGAATTATTTTTGAGAATTATAGAAAGCGATTTTATTTTTCTCGGGTCATATAAATTCTCTTATTGAGAAACCTATCTTCGCCCTATATTTTATTGAGATGTCTATGTGATATTAATATTTTACGTGGTAGAATATTCACATATACTTTATTGATGCATTGTTATTATGATATTAGATATATCATAATTGAGATAATTTTTCCTCACATGAATAAATATATTTTCATGAGATATATTTTTTTTCCCACATACTACTTAAGAGTTACAATTATTCAAGTATATATATATATATATATATATAGATATATATATATATATATATATAGAGGCATCTCCTTTTTCTCTCTCACTCTCTCTCTATCTCTCGACCTCTCTCAATCTCTCTCACTCTTTCTCTCGGTCTTACTCTCTCCCTCACGCACTCCCTCCCCTCTTCCTCATTACTTCTTCAATTACTACAAGATCATGCATTAATAAGCTAAGATCACACCATCACTTCTCATCAAGACAAGCAATCTCCCTCTCTCCCCTCATACTCGGCTCTCTCTCTTCTCTCTTCTCTCCTTCTCTCTTCTCACTCTCCTACACCATTAATAGGATGACATCCTCACCATTTATCACCCCATTTAACTCAAGATATGCATTAAGTGAAGCAATCCCTCCATCACATCATCTCATCAAAGCTCATCAAAGCAAGCTTCCCTCTCTCCTTTTTCTACTCCCTTCGGCAGCCCCCTCCCCTCCTCACTCCACCACACTTCTCTCCTTGTTTCACCATTTTTAGAAAGGATTAAGGAAGCCAAAAGTACTACCTTCACACCAAACTACCAAGTGTACTTCAATCTTCGAGATCAAGCTCCAAGAGGCCTACGCATCATCCTCTACTTCACCTCCATTGATCTTGTTGGTAGCAACCTCAATCCTCCTCTCATGTTATATATATTTTCCTTGATATATAAGCATGTATATTGATGTATATTGAAGCATGAAAGTCCCCTCTCTACTCTAGTAATTCTCGAAAATTTTGATAAAAGAAGAGCATGATGAATTCTTTCAACTTTCCACTACCTTCATGTGTTCATACTCCTCTACATGTTAGATGCATGAGAGGAAGAGATATATTTCTTGAGAACCCTTGCAAGGGCCATATGTTATGATTAGTGAAGCATGATGTGTTATTAGTGTGAAAATGCATGAGAATGGTGATGAAAGTATAGATCTAAGGTGATATGTGTATATGTGATAATTTCAATCATTTTGAGAAGTTTTCTTACGTTCTGGACTGACCAGTCGACGAGGTTTCCCTCGTTCAAAAATGTAAAATTTCAAGTCATTTGGACTTCATTTACTACCTTTTTAAAATGTAAAACTTTTACTGCACATTTCCGCCGAAAATTTAGAAAGACAGTCCCTAGAGTCACACTTTTCAGTGACTTTCAAAAATATTCAGCCTCTAAAATTTTATGGGAGAAAGACACATGTGTTTTACAGACGCATGTCAAATTTCAAAGCATTCGGACAACATTTACTATTTTTCAAAAATCCTAACGTCCAGTCGTGCAAAACTGCCGAATCTGGTAGACTGTGGGAAAACACCCATATCTTTTAAACCACTTGGAGTTTTTCACTCTACTTTTTTTTAAACGAAACTAGACTCAAAGAGGTTTTCATCGGTATAAGTCTCGAATCCAGGAGGTTCCTGAGTTAAAGCAGTTTATTCGTTAAAGTTGAGACAGAACAGAATGTTAAACTGGGAGTGTCCGAAAATTTTACCTTGATTTTGTATTAAGGATTTTAAAGGTTTTGGTGGAATTATACACCATGATATGGCATGAAAATGCTACTAGAAAGTTTTATAAATATTTTCCAAAGCTCACATGAATATTTGAGAATTTCCTTACAAGGAAAAAGATTTCAAGTTCATAGAATGACTTTTAAGTCATTTGACTATTGAGATAATTTATATATATTTTTTTTATGTGGAATAATTGAGTAATTTGATGCATGAATGACTAAGTGATTTATTTGAATGTTATTTACCTAGGATTGAGAGTCTTTAATTGGATAAGATATCCAATTAATTTGGGAAGTCCAAATTGGGTAAATAGTAGAGAAGTCGTAAGATGAGATTAAGCTTATGATGAAAGCATAAGTATTGAGATATTAGTTAGATGAAATTCTAACTAGAGTTTATTTTGTCGCATGGCAATCTAAACCACGTGCGCCACCAAAGGTTCGAGTGACGGCCGGCGTTAGTACGACTCTGAGCATTACGTCATCGATTCCTGAGACAGGTGGGCTTTATTCTAACTCTATTATGGCTAGCTACCATGATAATGGGTACAAATGCAAAATCTTATGAAAATGAAGCATGTTGAAGCATTATTGATAAATCTTATGAAAATGAAGCATGTTGAAGCATTATTGTTGAAGTATTATGAAAATTGTCATCTTGCCATATTTATTAATATTGATGAGAATGAGATATGGTATGTTGCCTCTATGAAAGACATGATTATGATCATGATGCAAGATATCGGCCTTTGACTGATTTATATGACAGTAAAGGTTTTGTGCGCAGAGGTGATCGTGAGCCATCTCTAGTCGGCCGGTCACGGTGATTTGAAGGAGGCCTCCTTCTCTTCACCTTATATATACTCCCTCCGTCCCGCTATTCAAGTCCCATTTTCCTTTTTGGGTTGTCCCACCGATAATGTCCCGTTTCCTAAAAAGGAAATAATAAGGGGATGCTTAACATTAAATGAGATCACTAATTATCACACTAATTAACCCCTAATTTTCCTTCTCTCTCCCCATTCTCTTTCCTCTCTCTTTTCTTCACCAATCCGCCGCCCTCCCACCTCCCACCTCCACCATCTTGCCACCTCCACCGCCCTCCCACCTCCACCATCGCGCCACCCCCTGCCGCCTCCACCCACGCCGCCTCTTCTTTTCCCTCCTACCTTGCTTTTCTCTTACCCCAATTTCTAGGGTTCCTTGCTTCTCTTCGAATTTTCGCCCCTTTGGTGAGTCCCGCCACCACCGTTGCCGTCGCACCGCCGCCCTCTCCATCTCGAACCCTCTCTCCACCGTCGGCCAGCCGCCGCCTCCACTCACGTCATCGTCTGCCCTCTCCATCTCGAACCCTCTCTCCAGTTGCGTCGATTTGTGCGAGGAGAAGCTCGAGGCGATCCGCAGAGATTCGTGCCGATAGCCCACTCCAGCCACCCCCTTGATGCGTCTTCGACTTTTGGGCCATTTGGCCCTCTTTTTCTCTTTATTTGTGTCAGTTCAGGTCTGTCCAGGGGGAAAACAAAGTCGTGGAGGAAAGAAGGTCGGTAAAGCGGAAACGGAAGAAATGCGGTCAGAATGGGCATTACCGAGCCCAGATTGCTGAAGTCATATTTACCAGCATGAAGCTTCGGCCAACAAGTACCTCTCCAATTCAACTTGGGGCATGGGAACCTGGAGCAACCTGGTATGAGCCACACCGATAAGAGCAGTCAGTCTGATCGCTACCAGAAGAAGCAGACAGCCGAAGCCGAGAAAGGAAAGTAAATCCCAAAGATTTGATGGAAGGATGCAGAAGAATGCGGAAGGGACTGGAAGAATCTGGAGAATGGGAAAGGTTGACTAAGCTTGCAGCTGGACGCCATCTTCAATCGGATCAATCAGAGATTGAGCTAATTAAGGAAAGAAGATCCCGGCGAAGATTTGGAACCGGCGCAGCTAGGGTTAGGCCTCTACCATCCGGCAGTATAAAAGACCTATGGTGTGCAGCGTGCAAAAGCTCTTGGCGCCCAAAAAGACTCTTATTTTACTTTAGTATTTGTTTTAATTCGCCGAGTGTGGCATCCAAACAATTCTACATTTCCGTATTTTAATTCCGTCGTGTTGTTACTTTTGGACAAAGTTCGAAGGCTTGAAGCCTAGGTATTATTTTATCTATTTCAGTATTTCATTTCGTTCAAATCATGTGTTTAAGTCTTTTTGCATCTATGAATTTTATTATGTGTGAGTAGTCCTTTAGGTGAGGTTTTAGGGGTGGAAGTGATTGTTGTTAACATGTAACATTCGTGAGGCACTTGTTCTTTCGGTTGAGTCTCGTGGTTCCGGAAGGATCTGTTCCAAACCATGGACAGTAGGAGCCTAACGGGAGACCCTCGCTCGGTAAAACGCTGTCCATGTCAAGCAAAGGCCAGGACATACCAAGGTACAACAGACGGTATGCCCAAGACCGAGTAGCTGAGCAGCGTCAACAAAAGGCGTTGTAGATCCGAAAGGTGGGGAAAGGATTGATGGGATACACTGTCCTTCCTCAGTCTTGGGCTTCTCTAGAGAATATCCATCAACTGTGACGAGGTATAAAGCCATGGTTATCAAACGAGGAAAGCAATCTCGGCGCCGTAGCATGTCTATGACTGGTCGGCCGACAAGGCCGAAAATAGTTGAGTCCAGGAGGCATGTGTCACCCTAGTGCTGAGTTGGGGACTTCGGGAGAGAAGGTTGGTGAGGGCCATACTTGGTGAGTAACGGGTATGGCTACTATCTAAGGAGGAGTGAAGCACTGCCTTGTGACCGGGGATTGTGTGACCTTCGGACCAAGTGACCACAATGAGATCAACCATCCTATATGTGAAGTGTAACCCCGTGAAACGCCCCAATGTCTTTGGGCCACGCCTTGGGTTTGCATGGATCATAGACGGATTATCAGTGTGCCTATGACCGAAACGAATGTTAACAACAGTTATGACCTAACCGAATAACCTCACCCCCTTGTTATTATTGATCTTGTTTATTTCTTGTGCAGAGTATACAGATTGAGAATTGTGACACCTCAGTTTGTCGTAGGAGAACAAAGTGGTTCCTCACTCCCTGTGGGATTCGACCCTGCGCTTACCGCTAAGACTAAGTTCTTATCGTGAGAAGTAGGAGCGTGTATTGTCCGTACTGGGCTTACACAGGTATTTTGTCCACACCGTACGACGGGTGTGCGTCAAAATTGGCGCCGTTGCTGGGGAGTGACGCGCAGCAATTTTGTTCTCTCCTCATTCCATTTTCCGCTACCGGTGTATGCGTGGAACTCGTAGAGCTGTAAGAGCATTGGTGTTTGACCCTGATATTGATCGCACCGAAAGACGACTACACGCAGGAGCACGGATAGCGAGACGCGAAGCTATGGCAGAAGATGCAGAGCAGGCCGAAGCCGTACCGGAGCAGACCCTCAGACAGTTGGCGTACCCAACTAACCTCAACCTGAGGCCAAACGGAATCACCCTACCCGAAAATCCGTTCGCACCTCGTCGGTATGACATGAAGCCCTCATTGCTTCAGATCTTACCGAAGTTCAATGGTTACCAAGGAGATGATCCTCATACTCATCTCCAAGATTTTGAGATGACAATCATGCACCAATCAAATGATGAGCAGCAAGAGTATGTCAAGTTGATACTCTTCCCTTTTACCTTGGTGGACAACGCAAGAAGATGGCTGTATGACCTACCCGAGGGTAGTGTCACTACATGGGCGCAACTGCAACAGGCCTTCTTGGAAGAATTCTTCCCAGCAGCACGAGTGGAGCGGATGAGATAGGATATCCGCAGCATCAGGCAAGACGGGTTGGAATCCTTCTACGAATACTGGACGAGATTCAAGAGAATGTTAAGCAATTGCCCCCATCACCAGATCTCTCCAAAAGATCAGGTGGAGAGCTTTGTAAAGGGCATGCGGAGGAATGATCGCAGTCTGGTCCTAGCAGCCTGTAATGGATCATTGATGAGCAAAACCCCATTGGAGGTCTTCCAATTGTTGGGCACCATGGCAGAAGAATCACGTGATGAAGGGCATGAAAGGAATCTGGAAAAACCAAGGAAAGCTGAAGAAAAGGGGGAGAAGTCCAATTTGGAGAAAACGATGGAGAAGAGCATGAACGAACTCAAGGAACTTCTTTCGGGTCTGACTATACCGAAAAAGATTCGCCAGTGTGGCCTTTGCGATGCCACTGGACATCAATCTGAAAACTGTCCAAATTTTGGCGAGGATATTGTTGATGTCAATGCTATTGGAGGACATGATGGGAATCCACGAAAGTATGATCCTTATGCAAATACTTACAATCCAGGGTGGAGAGATCACCCAAACTTTCGGTGGAAGCAAGATGGTCAGCCCCAACAGCAGAACAATATGGGTGTACCAGTGCAACGTCCTCAGTATAACCAGCACCAGCATCAACAACAATACCAGTTAGGCCCACCACAACACAACAACCAGAATCAGCAACAAAACCCTTACCAACCACCACACCGGAGAGCACCTTGGGAAGAAGCAATTGAAAGCATGGCTAAGGAAAGTGAGAAATTTCGCAACGAAATTCGTGCCGGCATGAACCAAACCAACCAGCAAATTAGTCATTTGACTAAAGCAGTGGCCAAACTGGAGGAGAACGCTGGTAAACTCCCAGCCATGGGAATCAACCCCAGGGAACATGCCCAAGTTGTGCTAACTGAGTTTCCCGAGGAGGAAGAAAGGGAAGAAGAGTTATTGGCAGAGGCTGAATTACTTCAAGGAGGTTGGAATAAGAACAGGAAGGGTCCAACTGATGAACAAGCTGAGAGTAGCAACCCAACCGAGGCACCCTACCCAGGACGCCTGAAACAGAAAGCTAGAGAGAAAGAAGCAAGTGAAATGATGAAGATGTTTCAAAAGGTTGAGTTGAGCATACCTCTACTAGATGCTATCAGGCAAATTCCAAAATATGCCAAATTCTTGAAAGACCTTTGTTCAAGAAAAGTCAAAATGGAGGAAGAAGTCCGATACGTGATGGGAGAAAGTGTTTCAGCGGTGATCCAACGGAAGCTACCCACTAAGCGGAAGGATCCAGGGATGTTCACTATTCCATGCAACATAGGAGGAACCAACATGGATAAGGCGATGATGGATCTTGGAGCCTCCATTAATGTGATGCCATTGGCTGTATACAAGAGACTGAATATTGGCGAGATGAGGAACACCCGTGTGGTCATACAGTTGGCTGACAGGTCCAACGCTTACCCTGAAGGAGTAGTGGAAGACGTGCTGATCAAGGTTGGGGATTTGATCTTCCCAGCAGACTTCTATGTTCTAGATACCGGACCTGAAACTGGAGAGAATGCCATATTATTGGGAAGGCCGTTCATGATGACCGCCGGAACCAAGATCGATATGAAGACCGGAATCTTGACATGTGAGTTCGATGGAGTTCAAGTGGAATTCAACATCTATGAGACCATGAAACGGAAACAAGCAATGGAGACGGTGGACATGGTCGATGTATTTGAACCCCTGGTGCAAGAACAGGGAATTAATTTCGGTTCCAGGGATACCACAGAAAAGGTGATTCAGTATGGTCTGACTGATCGGGATACAGAACATATGGAGGACGAGGAAATGAAGGAAGCCATAATGGAGCTTTACTCTCTCCGAGAAAGCACTCTAGAAGCCGAGGTGGAGGTAGACCAGAAGATCAAGGAATTAATCCGGGAAGTCTACCTAGCTGGGGGAACAAAGGCAAGCAAACCGGAGTTGTTGGCTCAGTATGGGCAGAACGAAAAGCTGCTGCCTTCAATCCAGAAAGCCCCCGTTTTGGAGCTCAAGCAACTACCTAAGCATCTGCAATATGCTTATCTGGGACCAGAAGAGACGCTACCAGTTATCATCAGTTCTGATCTTACCGTAGTGCAGCAAGAGAGATTGGTCAGAGTATTACGGGAGAACAGGGAAGCCATCGGCTGGACCTTAGCCGATATCAAAGGAATCAGCCCCACGGAGTGCATGCACCATATATACCTCGAAGAGGGAGCCAAGCCTGTTCGAGATTCTCAAAGGAAGATGAACCCGGTCATGAAGGAAGTGGTACTAAAGGAAATTCTTAAGCTGTTGGAATTGGGAATTATCTACCCCATATCCGATAGCCAATGGGTGAGTCCAGTCCATGTCGTACCAAAGAAATCAGGGATACAGGTTGTGGAGAACGATAAAGGCGAGCTTGTGCCCACTCGATTACAGACTGGATGGAGAGTTTGCATTGACTACCGGAAGCTGAATGATGCTACCAGGAAGGACCACTTCCCACTACCCTTTATCGACCAGATGTTGGAGAGATTGGCCGGTAATGCCTATTACTGCTTTCTAGACGGATATTCCGGATATATGCAAATTTTTGTAGCACATGAAGACCAGGAGAAAACTACTTTCACCTGCGTATTTGGAACATTCGCATACCGGAGAATGCCGTTCGGACTCTGCAACGCACCGGGAACATTTCAACGGTGTATGATGAGCATCTTCTCCGATCTATTGGAGAATTGCATTGAAGTCTTCATGGACGACTTCACCGTATATGGTAGCTCTTTCGACACATGTTTGAAGCATCTAGAGCTTGTCTTGAAAAGATGTGTGGAGAAAAGCTTGGTCCTCAATTATGAAAAATGCCATTTCATGGTAAGAGAAGGCATAGTACTTGGGCACGTGATATCAGAAAGAGGGATTGAGGTGGACAAGGTGAAAGTCGATTCCATCGCCAAATTGCCTTATCCGACAACCGTAAAGCACATACGGGCATTCTTAGGCCATGCAGGTTTCTACCGGCGATTTATCAAAGATTTTGCCAAGATTGCCCAGCCAATGACCAGGCTCCTTCAACAAGATGTGCCGTTTGAGTTTGATGATGATTGTAAGGAGGCATTCACAATTTTGAGAAACAAGTTGGTGTCGGCCCCCATCATTCAACCACCAGTGTGGGACGCACCGTTCGAGATCATGTGCGATGCCAGCAACCACGCCGTTGGAGCAGTACTGGGACAGAAGAAAGGCAAGGAGAGTTGCGTAATCTACTACGCATCTAAAACACTGAATCCAGCACAGTGCAGCTATACCACTACTGAGAAGGAACTCCTGGCGGTGGTGTTTGCCATAGAGAAGTTTCGTTCCTATCTTTTAGGAACGAAAGCGGTGGTATACACGGATCATGCCGCGTTGAAGTATTTGATGGCCAAAAAGGAATCGAAACCCCGACTCATCAGGTGGATCTTGCTATTACAAGAGTTCAATATAGAGATACGGGACAAGAAAGGGGCTGCAAACCTCGTAGCAGATCATCTGAGTAGGCTGCAACTGGAAGAGGATGACGGTATTCCCATTACCGATACCTTTCCAGACGAGAAGCTATATTCCATCAGCATCCTAGAGGAAGAAGGAGAATTGTATGCTCTGACCAAGCAGGAGCCCTGGTATGCGGATATAGCTAACTATCTGATTACTAAGGAGTTACCCTCAGGACTGACGAGATTCGAACAACGGAAGTTACTCGCGCAAGCACGATACTACCATTGGGAGGATCCATATCTCTGGAAGACCGGAGCAGATCAAGTCATACGGAGATGCATCCCTGAGGATGAGCATGCCCAAATTTTGGACATGTGTCATGGAACAGCAAATAGCGGACATTTTGGAGGAAAGCGCACTGCCCACAGAATTTTGGAGAGTGGATTCTACTGGCCCACCATATTTGCGGATGCAAGGAAATGGGTACAGAGCTGCCCGAAGTGCCAAATGACTGGAGGAATTACCGCAAGGGATGAAATGCCACAAGTTCCAATCATGCCAGTCGAAGTTTTCGACGTTTGGGGGATTGACTTTATGGGACCCTTCCCAAAGTCAAGGAACTACGAATACATTCTGGTGGCAGTAGATTACGTATCAAAGTGGGTTGAAGCCAAGGCAACCGCAAGTAATGACGCCCATACTGTGGCAGGTTTCCTGAAGGAGCAAGTGTTCGGGAGATATGGTATACCCAAAATTCTAATCAGTGACCAAGGGTCTCATTTCTGTAATGCCATTATCAGAACGCTAACCAAGAAGATGGGGGTGACACACAAGGTCACCACTGCATATCACCCCCAAGCAAATGGCCAGGCCGAGATCTCCAATAGGGAGATAAAGAGCATCTTGGAAAAGGTGGTGCACCCCAACCGAAAGGACTGGAGTGATCATTTGGGAGATGCGTTATGGGCATACAGAACTGCTTTCAAGACACCCATTGGAATGTCCCCGTTCCGCCTACTCTATGGCAAAAAATGTCACTTGCCCGTGGAAATTGAACACAAGGCGTACTGGGCAATCAAGCAAATCAATCTCGGTATGACCCTAGCTGGAGAAACAAGAAAGCTGCAACTAAGTGAGTTGGAGGAACTTCGGTTGGAGGCTTACGACAATGCGGTGCTCTATAAGGAGCGAACCAGAAGGATCCATGATGCCAAGATCAGGAAGAAGGAATTCTTAGTGGGACAGAAAGTCCTACTCTTCAACTCACGCTTCAAGATGATGGCTGGAAAACTCCGCTCAAAATGGTCAGGACCATTCGTGATCAAAGAAATCTTTTCAAATGGAAGCATTGAAGTATATGATCACAATGGAGTCGATACGTTCGTGGTGAATGGGCACCGCCTTAAGCCCTATCACGAGCTGGCTGAAATAGACAAAGAGAAGGAGGAATGTCACCTTCTCGACCCTGAATACGAGTGAAGAATGAAGGAAGGTCGAGCTCAAGACGAGAAACAAGAGCGCTTACTGGGAGGCAACCCAGTGTGGTTACTTCGGTATGTCCTTTACCGAATTTTCTTTTTCCTTAAGTTTGTTTTGTTTTTGTTTGGATGCACTAACCTGCAGGAGAGATGGGCCGGAGAAAGCACAGAGGCGGAGGCCCAGTGGTAATGTCAAACCCACTTTGCGTTGCAAAGTGTGTAGGTGGAAGATTCGGAGTTTTGCGAGCAGGAGAGGGCTAACCGGGGAAAGATGACGTCAGAAAGGCGGAGGCAGCAGTCTGACACGATGTGACGGAAACGTTTGGGTTTCCGAAGGAAAATTTGAATTTCAAATTTTGGGGAGATTTTTCTCTCCTTAATTCAAAAATCTGCCATAACCGTCAACCCCACTTCCCTTAAACACTACCCCCACTTCTCCCAAAAACCCTAAATCTCCATAACCGCTACACCACGATCACCACTCACCCCAAACCCTAAATTTCCATAATTACCGATCACCCTTCTTAAAGACCAACCTTGCCTCCGAAAATCCCACAAAATCTAAAACTGCTGCACAAATTCTAAGTCCTTCTTGAGCTCTACAAATCATAAATGGCGAAAACCAAAGGAGCAGGCTCTGGAAATACTCAACCACCGAAGAAGAAAGGCACCAAACCTCCACCTCCAAAGCGCACCACTAGGCGAAGCGCTTCGGAGGAGACCTCCACCAAAATTACTGAAGACCCTTTGCTGAAAATCCAGCCCGAAGACAGAGGGCGTGCCGAGGTTCTCCAACAAGAGGAGCAAGAAGTAGCAAAAACAGCCGCCGAGTCAACCCAACCGGAAGAAGGGGAGCCCGAGCTCACCCCTCCTGTGAAGAGCCGATGGAGGTAGATCCAGAGAGAACCGAGACGGTTGAAAGCTCCAACTCAGAGGATGTGATCGCCCCTGCTAAGCCGGTGACGAGCACACTCACCTCGAAACCCAAGAGCGTCAAGCGCAAGGGAGTGGTGCGACCCAGCACTACGGAAACGGTCATACCAAGAGACAGTGAGAGGTATGCAGTTCTGAAAAATCGGGAGATAACCCCTTGGTATTTTCTGGTGACTGAAGTGTTGGAGGATTTCGGGATAAGAGAACGTGTGGAGGGATATTTCAAAAGCATTGGTTGGGGGAAGATTCTGAAGTGGAATGTGTTGGCATTCAGAAATTTGTCGGAAGAGTTCATGAGCACGGTGGAGTTCAAGCCAAAGGGAAATTACTCGATCGAAACACCAGGTACCCTCCGCTTCCAATTGCGGGGGAGGATGTTCCCGCTGTCTATCAACGATTTGAACATCCACCTGGGAGTGATCGAGGACAAGGAGGTGTACGATGATGAGTACAAGCAAGCCGAGACCATGGCCCCACCAGAGTGGCGCAGTCAGATTGACCAGTACTGGTCCCAACTCTCAACGGGGGCCAAATATGTGAAGAATATCAGCAAATCCAATGAGCTCCGTGACCCAGCCTTGCAGATTTGCCATCGATGGTTGGCCTATAACATCTATGGCCGGATCGAGGGATCCAACGTCGTCACGCAGCAGGAGCTCTTTGTGCTCTGGTGCATGGTGGAGAGAAAGAGGGTGAACTTTGGGTTCACCGCTGCACTGCAATTTCAGTATGGTGTAACCCATACCAACAAGTATCTCTCCCTATGCCCACTGGTGACCCTCTTGGCAAAGAAGCTTGCTGGATTCAACGAGAAAGCCCCGGATGA
This sequence comes from Salvia miltiorrhiza, assembly GCF_028751815.1. Taxonomy (NCBI): domain Eukaryota; kingdom Viridiplantae; phylum Streptophyta; class Magnoliopsida; order Lamiales; family Lamiaceae; genus Salvia; species Salvia miltiorrhiza. The sequence continues at coordinate 23,541,193 of NC_080388.1, read as the reverse complement.
GGCGGCTGTGGCAGAAACCCGACTCTTTGATATCGGGCGGCTGGTGCGTTGGCGGATTGTTGAGATAGATGAAGGTGGTAACTACCGTTTGATCCAACCAGATGGCAGCTCAGTTCGACCTGAACCGAAGATTGCACAGGAACAGGGAACTTCTCGCCCAATCAGTGGCGAGATTATCAAGCTGACGATCGAACTGAAGGAGATCAAAGATGAGCTGGTGATGCTGGGAGGAGAAGTGGCTACGCTGAGGGATACTGTGGAGGAAGGATTCAAAGCGGTGGAAACTTGTTTTAAAGAAATCAAAGAAATGATGGCTGCGGAGGCGAGATCCTCCGACCAAAATGACTAAGTACCTTTTCCCTGAACTTGTAGATTAGGTTTTATTTTATCTTTTGCTTTTCCTGTTTTAGTGTCTTTAAATCTGTGTTCGAGTCGAGTCACTTGCATTGGTTGATGGTGAAAGATTGTGCATGCTGATTTCTGTTTTGGTATGATTGGTGGATTGAGTATGAAATGCATGATGGTAGTTGTGAGGTTACTGAGAGTACCCCACCGGTGAGATCAGGGCCAAAGTGAAAAATGCATGTTTTTGGTGAGAATTTGCTGTGACTAGGAAATCTAGACTTTGTTTGAGGACTTATTTTGCTAGTACATGACTTGTGTGATTTGGGCACGATTCTTTGATTAGGGCCTCAGATTCTTCTTTGTGTTTAATGTGAAAAGAATCCCTTGTACGCCAGTTTGAGCCGAATTCATTCTTTCTTGAGCCTTGTTATTGCTATATCTAGGAGAAAGAATTTATGAAGTGTATGAAATGGTGAACAGGGAATTAAAGAAAAGGAAGAAATTCTGGGCACAAAAGAAATTTATATATATTTGATGAATGAAAATGTTTGCCCACAAAGAATCGAAGAAAAAAATGAACCCCATTGGAAGCAGGGGATAAAGGGTTGGTTGTGACTGTACTGAACATGTATACTGAGTAAGGGTGATACTGAAATTAGCTACTGAACCATATTTGCCTCACCTTAGCTCCGTATACCCCATTACAACCCAATAAAGACCCTTTGATGAGTCGTACTAGTGTGCTTAACTTGTAGTCTTCAATCAAATTCTTAGAGGAACTAGCACAGCAAATTATGAGTGTAAACACTTAATCCGGTGCTTGAGCAGCAAAAGAGAGACTACCAATACACTTTATGCATATTCATTACTCTGGTTTGTGGTTTGACTGAACTGAATGATGCATGTTGGTATGATCTGATCCTGAAATTTATGCAAGTTTCGTGTCTCTTAGTTTTATTCCTTTTCTTTCACCCTTTTCGTCCGTGTCTTCTGTGAATCCACCTACATACTTGAGGGCAAGTATGCTTTAAGTGTGTAGGTGTGATGCGTCTTCGACTTTTGGGCCATTTGGCCCTCTTTTTCTCTTTATTTGTGTCAGTTCAGGTCTGTCCAGGGGGAAAACAAAGTCGTGGAGGAAAGAAGGTCGGTAAAGCGGAAACGGAAGAAATGCGGTCAGAATGGGCATTACCGAGCCCATATTGCTGAAGTCATATTTACCAGCATGAAGCTTCGGCCAACAAGTACCTCTCCAATTCAACTTGGGGCATGGGAACCTGGAGCAACCTGGTATGAGCCACACCGATAAGAGCAGTCAGTCTGATCGCTACCAGAAGAAGCAGACAGCCGAAGCCGAGAAAGGAAAGTAAATCCCAAAGATTTGATGGAAGGATGCAGAAGAATGCGGAAGGGACTGGAAGAATCTGGAGAATGGGAAAGGTTGACTAAGCTTGCAGCTGGACGCCATCTTCAATCGGATCAATCAGAGATTGAGCTAATTAAGGAAAGAAGATCCCGGCGAAGATTTGGAACCGGCGCAGCTAGGGTTAGGCCTCTACCATCCGGCAGTATAAAAGACCTATGGTGTGCAGCGTGCAAAAGCTCTTGGCGCCCAAAAAGACTCTTATTTTACTTTAGTATTTGTTTTAATTCGCCGAGTGTGGCATCCAAACAATTCTACATTTCCGCATTTTAATTCCGTCGTGTTGTTACTTTTAGACAAAGTTCGAAGGCTTGAAGCCTAGGTATTATTTTATCTATTTCAGTATTTCATTTCGTTCAAATCATGTGTTTAAGTCTTTTTGCATCTATGAATTTTATTATGTGTGAGTAGTCCTTTAGGTGAGGTTTTAGGGGTGGAAGTGATTGTTGTTAACATGTAACATTCGTGAGGCACTTGTTCTTTCGGTTGAGTCTCGTGGTTCCGGAAGGATCTGTTCCAAACCATGGACAGTAGGAGCCTAACGGGAGACCCTCGCTCGGTAAAACGCTGTCCATGTCAAGCAAAGGCCAGGACATACCAAGGTACAACAGACGGTATGCCCAAGACCGAGTAGCTGAGCAGCGTCAACAAAAGGCGTTGTAGATCCGAAAGGTGGGGAAAGGATTGATGGGATACACTGTCCTTCCTCAGTCTTGGGCTTCTCTAGAGAATATCCATCAACTGTGACGAGGTATAAAGCCATGGTTATCAAACGAGGAAAGCAATCTCGGCGCCGTAGCATGTCTATGACTGGTCGGCCGACAAGGCCGGAAATAGTTGAGTCCAGGAGGCATGTGTCACCCTAGTGCTGAGTTGGGGACTTCGGGAGAGAAGGTTGGTGAGGGCCATACTTGGTGAGTAACGGGTATGGCTACTATCTAAGGAGGAGTGAAGCACTGCCTTGTGACCGGGGATTGTGTGACCTTCGGACCAAGTGACCACAATGAGATCAACCATCCTATATGTGAAGTGTAACCCCGTGAAACGCCCCAATGTCTTTGGGCCACGCCTTGGGTTTGCATGGATCATAGACGGATTATCAGTGTGCCTATGACCGAAACGAATGTTAACAACAGTTATGACCTAACCGAATAACCTCACCCCCTTGTTATTATTGATCTTGTTTATTTCTTGTGCAGAGTATACAGATTGAGAATTGTGACACCTCAGTTTGTCGTAGGAGAACAAAGTGGTTCCTCACTCCCTGTGGGATTCGACCCTGCGCTTACCGCTAAGACTAAGTTCTTATCGTGAGAAGTAGGAGCGTGTATTGTCCGTACTGGGCTTACACAGGTATTTTGTCCACACCGTACGACGGGTGTGCGTCACCCCTCCAACGAAACCCTAGCAGCGGCGCGGCGGGGCTGAGTCCAAGCGGTGTTGGCTTGACCGAGAAGACGATGCAGAGGCTCGAGGCGATCTTCCGCGATTCGCCCCTCTGAATGAAACCCTAGCAGCGGTTCGATCGATTCCTGAAATTTTCACTCTCTGTTCATGAAATTTGTTGATTGGAATTGTTGATTGCAGATTTTTGTTGATTGGAATCTGTAGATTGGAATTGTTGAAGCATTATTGATAAATCTTATGAAAATGAAGCATGTTGAAGCATTATTGATAAATCTTATGAAAATGAAGCATGTTGAAGCATTATTGTTGAAGTATTATGAAAATTGTCATCTTGCCATATTTATTATTGATGAGAATGAGATATGGTATGTTGCCTCTATGAAAGACATGATTATGATCATGATGCAAGATATCGGCCTTTGACTGATTTATATGACAGTAAAGGTTTTGTGCGCAGAGGTGATCGTGAGCCGTCTCTAGTCGGCCGGTCACGGTGATTTGAAGGAGGCCTCCTTCTCTTCACCTTATATATATGTTATATGAGTTCTCATAGTTGGCACATACCGTGAATATATAATGTCTGCAGACTAATGATATTATTATGATGATGCAAATGAGTTTATGATGATGCAAATGAGTTTATGACAGAAAAACGTGAACATGTATTTTTAATCTCATGTAAATCCTGTTGATGCATTGAAAAGGGCAAGATTGACATATAGCTCTAAGAGCAACATTTCAATTATTTCCGGCATGAGTCCACTGAGTGCTTTTTGGTACTCAGCCCTGCATGTATTTCTAAATGTGCAGGTCTGGCTTGGCGCGAGGATGGGTGAAGGCTGTTGGAATTGTCAGTTGGCTGTGTCTTTCCTATGTCTCATATTTATCTTTATAAGCTTTGACTCTATAAGAATATGAACTCCCTGCTATATGTCTTCACACATATAGTAACGCATATCGCTGCACAACTCTGATGAATCTCTTTATTTATATTGCTTGGCCTGTAATATCCCCTAAGGGAAAATACTTTCAAACCCTTGCTAAGTCTTTAATTATGTTTTACCAAGCAAGTAATTTAATTTGGTCTTAACATCTTTCTTGAAAATGAGTAAAGTTTGCAATTGCTTCCGCTAAAACAAGATGTATTTCTATCTCTTTCACTATTTCTTTTATTAGTCGTACGATACTTGGTATACGCTATCACTGGCTATATCGGGCTGCGACATGAGCGCAGGTCTAACTAAAAAGTCTTGCTAACAAATGAATACGAAGAGTCAATCAGCCTTGACCAAAGTACAGAGCTGCCGCCTTGCTAGAGTGCAACACCACCAGCGCATACCAGAGCAGCGCAGACCAGAGCAGCGTAGCAAAGCTGCGCAGCACAGCAGCGTAGAGCAGCCGCGCAACCAGAGACGGACTTCAGATAATAAATGGACGACTTGCCTGCGCCGCTCAAGGGGATTACTCAGCACGGGCAATTAAGGACAGCGCAGATGGGTCAAATCAAGACTAAAGTTAAGTGTATTAAGGCATTAAAGGGCCTAAATCCAATTATTAGAGTTCATGGGCCTAAGGCCTTTAGGGCTCACTCTCACATCTATAAATAGAAGGTTAGCATTAGTATTAAGGGCATCATAGTTTATTTGGGAGCAACACACTTATAAAATGTAATTATCTCAAAATATAGTGGAAGAACTCGAAGATCTCCCGTGGACGTAGGTCTTAATGACCGAACCACGTAAATCCTGTTGTTATTTTACTATTTTAATTAGGGTAAGATTTTATGTTCTATCAAGTACCACTCAACCTTATTATTGCACCTGAACTTAATCAAGCTGCAGAGTTTAGTGTAATAAACCTTTTGAGCTCCTTAAGGGGATGTTATCATCCTATACCAGATACTATCACCTAATACAGATTACCAAATGTCATATATAAATTGCTATCACCCAAGATACAGAGTACTCAAGTTAATATGTAACTCTCGCCCGTAGTAAGTCAAAGTGATACACAAATTCATATATACACCTGAAATGTTATTAGGATTTATGTCTCATTAAGTCACCGAGATCTTGATTCTTCACTTAGGTCAGACAGAAGAATACATCTCACTGTGATCCTATCAATACGTTTACATGCACCAGTATAGACAAGTAGCCAAGACAAACTACTTTCATCTATACTGCAGCTTAAACCAACAACTCGTCATAGAGTCGTCTCGGCTGTGACCAATTTTATATCTCATAAGATTATTCCAATTATATAGTCTTCTGTGATCTACAACACACCATGTAATCTACTTATATAGAGATAATTGGACATACATATGCAATTATGAACAATTCAGATAGGAGATTAGGTAGTGAACTCATGAATCATTGTATACAAGCATAAAAATTCTTGCTTTCAGTATACAAATCCAACAACCCTAACCCTTACTCGTCCTCCAACGGCCACCCACCCAGATGGTACCGCCGCCGATACCACCTGCACACTCATTCTTTTTGTTGTCTGCAACCTGGAGTTAGGGACTGTAGCTTCATGTTCGGCGGGCAAGGGTGGACAGCAGCCTCCGCTTTGAAACACTAACCCGACCCGGACTTCCTTCGCTGCCACCGTTAAAGGCACATTGGGAAAACTTTCGGGCATCCCGACGCATGACTTTGACAATTTAAAACCAATTTTGATCAATGATAGACCTTGTGTTGTCCTTTTATAAGCAGGTTGTTCGCAAGAACAGTCTGTTTCTGACTAGGTTCTAATTGAACTAGATCCTTTTTCTAAAAGGTCTTTAAAAACTTTTCACTTTCAAGTAGTGCTTGTTATTTGCTCTTATCTGCTGTTATCTATTATTATGGAGACTAACAATGGTAGGTCATCTTCTTTACCTATGTTTAGTATTGAAAAATACGACATATGGAAATTTCGGCTTGAAAGCTTCCTCGTTGCCCAACATTGCCGAATGTGGGAAGTCATCACCAATGGACCAATCATCATCACCGAAACTGTCAAAAGAATTCCTGTTGATCCTTCTCTGGATCCATTCGATGAAGTCCAGAACAAGCAGAAGGCAGACTTCACCACAGAAGAAAGGAAACAAGATGAGCTTGACAATCTCGCCAAGAGTATCATCTCCAGCACAGTACCAGACAAGCATGTCACCAAGATCATCAAGTGTCGAAGTGCAAAGGAGATGTGGAACATTCTTGAAAGAATGTGCGTAGGCTCTGAGGAAATCAAGGAGAACAAGCTATCCATTACATGTCAGAAGTTCGACTCCTTTCTCATGCTCAAGAATGAATCTGTCGAAGAGATGGAACTTAGATTCAATCAAATCCTGAATGAAGTTTAATCCATCTCGAAGGACAGGTACACTCAACAAGAAATTAATTTGAAGATTCTTCGAGCACTGCCACGAGGAGAATGGCAGATCTACTCAGTCGCTCATCAGCATAAGCCTGGATTCAGTCAGCTCCCGACAAACAAGCTTTTCTCTGATCTCATAGCAAATGAGTTCGACCTTCAGAGAAATCTTGGAATCAAGAAGGCTGGAGGATCAGATGAAGATGATCCATCAACCTCAAGAGGAGCAGCACTGAAAGCTTCAGCAAGAGAAAGCAAGAAGCAAACAAAGGAACCAGCGGAACTCAAGCCAGAGGACTTCTTCAGTCAATATGCTCTGTTGACTGAAAGATTCAACAAGATGGAGTCCAAATTTCTCAAGTACAGAAGGTTCCACAAGCAGCACTACAAAGGAAAGGAAAGAGAAAGCAACTCCAGACATTCCACTGATCGAAGCGAAGAAAGAAAGTCAGCCGCCTACGACATCAAAGATATGGAATGCTTTGGATGTAAAAAGAAAGGGCACTTTTGAAATGAATGCCTTGAACTGACGCAGTCTGAGCGTAAAGAGTTGAAAGCCAAAAGAGATCGCAAGTATGCGAAGAAGAAGGCGATGGCTGCTGATGATGCTGAATCTTCCAAGGACATAACAGAATCATCTGAATTCGACTCTGACAGCTCAGATGATGAGAGTCAAGCTTTGATGGCTAACGAAACTGAAAGCGTGGCTGACAACAGCTACGATAATGGAATGAATGGCTCAGAGGTAAACTCTCATTCAAAAACTCCATATATTGATAATTCCCTGATTTTTACAGGAGATCATTCAGAATCTGGAGAAGGCTCAACCTATGAAGCTGACGAGCTTGATCAGCTCATGACTGATCACTATCAGTTGAGGAAAATGTTCGAAAATCTCCTCAAGCAGAATCAGATTATGGAAAATGAGATTAATGATGAACGAGCCAAGAAACAGACAGTCATCTACTTTCCGGATGAAACTTGTCTTGATCAGCTAATCATGGAGAACAGTCAACTGGAAGAAAAGCTCAGAATCTCCAACTCAGAATGTGATAGAGCATCTCATGAAATCAAGAGGCTCAATCACAAACAGGAAGAAACAGTCAAAGACTGCATGATGAAGTCTCCCATGATAAACAACTTTCCATCGAAAGGTCTTGTTGAAAGCATTGGAGGAAAGGTTGCAGCTGATAAAGGAAAGAATGTCATGATCAATTCAAAGGACGATACTTCTGAAATCACCACATCAGAAGAATCAAGAGATCATGATATGGATGAAGCTCGCAAACGCAAACTGATGGCAAAAACAAATGTTCCACCTCCACGGAGCTACAGACGAGCAAATTGTTGGATTTGTATACTGAAAGCAAGAACTTTATGCTTGTATACAATGATTCCTGTTATTCACTATTCTTATCTCCTATCTGATTGTGTTCATGATTGCATATGTATGTTCTTTATCTCTGTATAAGTAGATTATATGGTGTGTTGTAGATCACAGAAGACCATATAATTGGAATAACCTTAAGAGATATAATATGATCACAGCCGAAATAACTCTAGGACAAGTTATTGGTTTAGGCTGCAGTATAGATAGAAGTAGTTTGTCTTGGCTACTTGTCTATACTGGTACGTCATTACGTATTGATAGGACCAACAGTTGAGATGTATTCTTCTATCTGACTTAAGTGAAGAATCAAGATCTCGGTGACTCATAAATCTTAATACTAATAAGTATTCAGATATATATGTTAATTCGTATATCACTTTGACTTACTATGGGCGAGAGTTAAATACTAACTCGAGTACTCTGTATCTTGGGTGATAGCGGTTAATATATGATATTTGATTATCTGTATTAGTACCCGTATCCGGTATAGGATAATGACATCCCCTTAAGGAGCTCAATAAGGTTTATTACGCTAAACCCTGCAGGTTGATTAAGTTCAGGCGTAATAATAAAGATTGAGTGGTACTGCTTAAGGAATTATTAAGAGATTAATTAATTTAAGCTGTCAGAGCTCTAATTAATTAATGGATGTCGGATATTTTAAATACGGAGATTTAATAAGTCTAAATACAAGCCCCGACTCATCACCGGCAATAAAGGGGTAAGTCAGTATCGGTTCTCTAGTGGAATAAACTGATATTTATAAATTAATTATGGTCTGGGCTGACCATAGATAAATTAATTTATTTGAGGCCCATCTTTATTCCTTGTATCTGGTCCCTGGGCTGGCCCAATGTCTCCTAGCCCAAGTAGGGCAGAAAAACGCCTACACCCTAAAACTGGCGCCCCACTCTTCTTTCTGTATTATTAAATACAGCTGTCAGCTCTCAGGAAAATACACTGATCAAAAATTAGGGTTTTGAGAGCAGAGAGGGGGCGCAGAACGTGATTGGCTTTTCTGTCTTGGGAGTTCTCATAGTTCGTTGTCCATCCAACGTTGGGAATTGAGCGGGATACAGTCGAGAAGATCAGAGCTGGAGTCTGAATCATTCGACGCGATCATCAACCATCTGTGCATCCGATTCTCAAGTAAGTTTTCCTAACACCTGTGTGCAGCTGTTAAATTCATAGGAGCATGTTAGGAATTAATCGTTGTATGATGAATTAATAATACTCCAAGAAACGATCATCGGGCAATCGAGTATTAATTCAATTTAATATTCCTTCAATTGGTATCAGAGCCCAGGATTAATTTCTTGGCTCTATTATTAATTTATGTACGATTAATAATGTGCGTTGTTTTTAACTGCTGTTGTTCTTCGTGATTCGTTGATTCGTGGAATACGTCGGTTTGACGTTGTAATTGTTTTTTCCACCACGAGAAAATCCGTGGTTAGATTAGATTTTCGAATTGTATTCGTTTTTCTGTTGTAATCTGTAATTATGGAGAACAAACGAAGAACACGAACAACGGGGATGAGGCTGGGCGAGGGCTGGAAGCAGCGGGCAGGGGCGGTGCGCGCGCGGGGCTGCGCCTGCGCGCTCTGCACGCTGCGCGCCCGGCGGGCGGCACGCTGCCGCTGCTGTTGCCGCACGCTGGAGCCGCTGCTGTCGCCATTCGTTGCTGCTGCCGGGGACGCCAAGCCGAGTCAGGCGAGAGCTGCTGCCGACCGTTGACGCTGCTGGAGGTGCCGGACCGTGCAGACGGAGGGTGCGGCGATAGGTGGAAATCGCGGCGCTGCGACGCTGGTGTCGGGTGGAGGCTCACCGGAGCAGCATCGATGGCTGACGATGTCGCCAGCAGGAGAGCAGTTGGTAGGCGACGACGCCTGAGATCGACCGGATTGTATGCAGCGCCGCTCTGGCGGCGTGAAACCCTAGCAACAAAAGGTGCAGGTCGCGGGTCAGAAGGGTGAAGAACCGGATCCGAGGCGCGGATCCGGGTACTGTTTGCGGGTAGGGTCTGTTGACTCCGGGTTCTGGGCCTTTGACCGCGAGTTTGGGCCCAAACAAGGGCTGGATCAGTTTTTTGAGATAGTTTAGGCGGTTTTTGGGCTTTTTATTATCCTTTTTATTTATTTTATTTTTCTTTAAAATAGAATAGATGTTGGGTTTCCACGAATGGGTCACGAAGAATTTTAATTCTTTAATTATGTTCTTTGCATGTCGTGGTTGTTAATCCCTTATGCTCTTTACCTGTTTTTGCACGTCTTTGCTTGTTAATATTTGTTTATTAATTGCGCTTAGACGAGCATGATAGTAGGTTTGCCGTTTTCTTAAGCATGTTTTAGAATTCTGCGAGCATGTTTTACATGTTGCATTCTAGAGAAGCATGTTTAGGTTTATGTGCTTGAGCATGAACAAACCTTTTGAAAGAAAAAGACTAAGCAGTTTAATAATTTTTATAGTAATTAAAAATTATTTTAGACCTCCACATGCGGTCTCTAGACAAAGTGATTAGCAATATGAGTAACGGTCCACCCCACGTGGCTTACTTCATATCTGTTTCTCATAAGTTTGTCAGAAGAGGTTTCTATAAAAATATTTAAACCATTGAAGTAGTGGGAGTTATGCAGTAACGGTCCACCCCACGTGGCTTACTTGTATAATTTTCATAAGTACTTTGGAGAATGGTATTAAATAAGATAACCAAGAAAATTAAATTGAAAGCGACATGGTCCGCGTGAGTATGTTAATTTCAAGAATTTAATTTTCAAGGTTAAAATGTGGTTATTGCTTAGATATCATATCAAGTACAATGTACAACTTCCCCACGAAGTCCCTTCTTGATGATGATATGGTCTAGTTAAGGTGCCAACTATTAATTTCCTTTGTCAAAAGGTTAAGTTGACATGGATGGAAATTAAATGACTAGGTGAATAGTCTGGTTGAGGAGTTCGTGTGTAACTGTCCACCCCACGTGGCTTACACATGGGATTCTTTGAGCCGTTGGAGGTTTCATTAATATTGTTTTATCAAAAGGTTACAATATTATTGTTACGAATTATATGCTTTTCATGTTCTTACATGTTTATTTGTTTACTTTCAGATATGTCTATGTCTCCGATAGTTAATATTCTAGCAAACAATCCTCTCACCGGTCCTAATTATACCGAATGGAAACGCCATATTATGTACATACTTGACGCTGATGAGCACAGTTTTGTGCTTACCACTCCACGCCCCGCGGCCTTAACTGATGGGTCGACTGATGCGGAACGAGAGGCGCATAAAAGGTGGCACAAGTCAAATAATATGGCCAAGTGCTATATTATGATGACTATGTCACAAAATTTGCAACTCCAGCATCAAGGCATGGACGATGCAGCGACCATCATGTTAAATCTCTCTGAGGTTTATGGGGAATCTGAAAGATCTGTTCGCTTTAACATCATGAGAGAAATCTTAGGATGTGTTATGAGCGAGGGCAGTTCTGTGCACGATCATGTCATGCATATGACAAATCTGTTTGACAGGCTTGATCTGCTAGGAGGGGGTATCGAAGGCGAAGCCAAGGTCGATATCATCCTCAACTCTCTCCCCAAATCCTTTGAGAATTTCCGTCTCAATGTCGTTATGAGCAAGGTCAACTATACTCTTAATGAGTTATTGAATGCTCTAGTTGCGGCAGAGGGAGTCATGGGCTCGCGTAAAGGGAAAGAGGTCCTTGTTGCTGCCAAGGGATCTACTTCTTCGTCGAAAGGCGGGAAAAAGAAGTGGAAAGGTCCAAAGGGCAAGCATGACAATGAAGCTAGTGGGAGCGGTAAAGCCAAAGCAGATGGCCCTACTGGCGGTGTGAAGAAGCCGACCGAAAAGGGGAAGTGCTTCAAGTGTGGCAAGGTTGGGCATTGGAAGAAAGATTGTCCAGTGCTCAAGGCAAAGGGACAAGGTACGTCACAAGTTTTAGTAACTGAAACATGTTTAGCTTCGTTTTCTACTCATTCGTGGGTAGTGGATACGGGGGCAACTGACCATGTTTGTTACACCTTGCAGGGCTTCAAGCCAACAAGGGAACTGGCAAGTGATGAGATCACCATCTCCATGGGCAATGCGTCGAAGGTCGCAGCTGTTGCTATTGGAGATTTATCTTTATGTTTTGGTGATGACATTTTAGTTTTGAGAGACATTTTATATGTGCCGGAGTTTCGGCGGAACATAATTTCTGTTTCAAAATTGTTTTTGAATGGATATTCTGTTGTTTTTGATAGAGGTGTTTCTATCATGAAAGATAACAAGACTATTTGTTCTGGAATTTTGAACAATTCTCTCTATACTATTACATGTCCAATTAACAACTCTGTCCATGTTGCATCTACATCACAAATCCTTCCAAATCCGAATAAGAGGAAGTATTATTCTCATTAACAATATACACATGCCTGGCACCTAAGGTTAGGCCACATCAATCTAAATAGGATCCAAAGGCTCGTTTCAAATGGAGTCTTAAAAGACTTTCAAGCTGTTCCATTTAGAACCTGCGAATCCTGTATAGAGGGAAAGATGACGGCAAGGCCTTTCAAGGCCAAGGGGAATAGGGCCTCGCATGTGTTAGAATTGATTCACTCTGACTTGTGTGGACCGATGTCCACTAGAGCTCGTGGAGGGTATGAGTACTTCGTCACTTTCATTGACGATTACTCAAGATATGGGTATATTTACCTACTTCAACGCAAGTCTGAATGCTTTGAGAAATTCAAAGAATTCAAGGCAGAAGTGGAGAAGAGGAGGGGTAAATCTATCAAGTCATTGCGGTCTGATCGCGGTGGCGAATACCTCGGAAACGAATTCTTACAGTACTTGTCGGAATATGGGATTACATCCCAATTGACTGCACCAGGTACTCCCCAACAGAATGGTGTAGCAGAGAGAAGAAACATAACTCTTATGGAAATGGTACGATCAATGATGAGTTATGCATCTTTGCCTATTTCGTTTTGGGGATATGCCTTGGAAACAGCGATTTATTTGCTGAATAGGGTACCGTCCAAATCGGTTCCTAAAACTCCTATCGAGTTATGGTCAGGGCGTCAGCCCAGCTTGAACCATATAAAGGTATGGGGTTGTCCTGCATACGTGCTAGACAAGGAAGCGAAGAAATTGGAACCCAGGTGCGAATTAATGTTGTTTGTAGGATATCCTAAGGAAACGAAAGGTGCTTATTTTTATAATCCTAAGGATCAGAAAGTGGTTGTTAGCACCAACTCACGATTCTTGGAGCATGATTATATAAATGAGCACAAGTCTAGGTCCGAGATTGTCCTTCAAGAAATCGAAGGCAATGGACAGGCGATTCCATCACCCCAGCCAAGTGTGCAAGTGAATGCACCACAAGACACTGCACAAACCATTGTCACAGCTGTACCACCACCGCTTCGTCGTAGTGGGAGGGTTGTAGTTCAACCCGATCGATTTATGTTCTTGGGAGAATCTTCGGATCTACTCCCTGTTGATGAACAAAAGGATGTCGACCCTGATAACTATAGACAAGCGATGAAAGATCAAGATGCAGATTCTTGGTACGAAGCCATGGTTTCTGAGATAGAATCCATGGGTGCTATGGATGTATACGAGAAGACCGAACTACCAGATGGCTTTGTAGCTATAGGTAGTAGGTGGGTATACAAGAGAAAGAGAGATTCGGATGGCGAAGTCGCAGCTTTTAAAGCTAGACTGGTGGCGAAAGGTTATACCCAGGAACAGGGTATAGATTATGATGAGACCTTTTCGCCGGTTGCCATGCTGAAGTCTATCCGAATACTCCTTGCCATAGCAGCCCACATGAACCTTGAGATTTGGCAAATGGATGTCAAGACCGCTTTCTTAAACGGTTTTCTTGAAGAAGGAAGGGACATCTATATGCAGCAACCTGAAGGTTTTGTGAAGAAGGGCGAAGAGCATCTTGTATGGAAGCTTAAGAAGTCCATTTATGGACTTAAGCAAGCTTCGAGGTCATGGAACAAACGTTTTGACGAGGTCATTAAATCCTATGGATTTACTCGTTGTGAGAACAAAAGTTGCGTGTACCGTTTAGATGCCAATGGTGACGTGGTTTTCCTTGCACTTTATGTAGATGATATCCTCCTCATTGGCAACAATGTTGAGCTATTATCGGACATAAAGAAGTGGTTATCCGAACAGTTTCAAATGAAAGACTTAGGAGATGCAGCGTACATCCTGGGGATCAAGGTCGTACGTGATCGCCAGAAAAGGATGTTGAGCTTATCTCAAGCGTCTTACATTGATACTGTGATTGCTCGTTTTAGCATGCAAAATGCCAAGAAAGGCTTGCTACCTTTTAGACATGGCATTCCTCTGTCTAAGGACATGTGTCCTAAGACGCCTAGTGAGGTTGAGGAGATGAGGAAGATACCCTATGCTTCCGCCGTAGGTAGCCTCATGTATGCGATGCTCTGCACGAGACCTGATATTTGCTATGTCGTTGGCATGGTTGCAAGATATCAGTCGAACCCTGGACCAGGACACTGGACTGCGGTAAAGCACATTCTCAAGTACCTGAAACGGACTCGAGATTATAGGCTAGTTTACCAGTCAGACAGTCTATTTCCTTTGGGTTACACCGATTCGGATTTCCAGGCTGACCGGGATGAGAAGAGATCTACCTCTGGCTATGTGTTTACCTTGGGAGGTGGAGCCGTATCGTGGCGGAGTGCAAAGCAGAAGTGCATTGCAGACTCCACCATGGAAGCCGAATATGTAGCTGCTTCGGAAGCTGCTAAGGAGGCTGTATGGTTCCGGAACTACCTCTTGGATCTAGGAGTGGTCCCTAATTTGCCTAAGAGTATCATAATTTATTGTGATAACTCGGGTGCAGTGGCAAATTCTAAGGAACCCAGGAGCCACAAGGCGTCAAAACACATAGAGAGAAAGTACCACATCATACGAGAAATCGTAAACAGAGGAGATGTGCTAGTAGAAAAGATTGACACATTGGAGAACCTAGCTGATCCTTTCACGAAAAGCTTACCGCAAAAGACCTATGAGAAGCATGCTCGAGGGATGGGATTGCGGTTGATGCCACCCACTTAGAGAAAAACTTTCAGTATAAGTGGGAGAGATGAAGTGAAGTTCTGTAATAGCTAGTATTTAGACACATTGTATACTAAAAGTTTTGCTTTAGTATAAGTGGGAGATTGTTGGATTTGTATACTGAAAGCAAGAACTTTATGCTTGTATACAATGATTCATGTTATTCACTATTCTTATCTCCTATCTGATTGTGTTCATGATTGCATATGTATGTTCTTTATATCTCTTAAGGTTATTCCAATTATATGGTCTTCTGTGATCTACAACACACCATATAATCTACTTATATGCGGTTGATGCCACCCACTTAGAGAAAAACTTTCAGTATAAGTGGGAGAGATGAAGTGAAGTTCTGTAATAGCTAGTATTTAGACACATTGTATACTAAAAGTTTTGCTTTAGTATAAGTGGGAGATTGTTGGATTTGTATACTGAAAGCAAGAACTTTATGCTTGTATACAATGATTCCTGTTATTCACTATTCTTATCTCCTATCTGATTGTGTTCATGATTGCATATGTATGTTCTTTATCTCTGTATAAGTAGATTATATGGTGTGTTGTAGATCACAGAAGACCATATAATTGGAATAACCTTAAGAGATATAATATGATCACAGCCGAAATAACTCTAGGACAAGTTATTGGTTTAGGCTGCAGTATAGATGGAAGTAGTTTGTCTTGGCTACTTGTCTATACTGGTACGTCATTACGTATTGATAGGACCAACAGTTGAGATGTATTCTTCTATCTGACTTAAGTGAAGAATCAAGATCTCGGTGACTCATAAATCTTAATACTAATAAGTATTCAGATATATATGTTAATTCGTATATCACTTTGACTTACTATGGGCGAGAGTTAAATACTAACTCGAGTACTCTGTATCTTGGGTGATAGCGGTTAATATATGATATTTGATTATCTGTATTAGTACCCGTATCCGGTATAGGATAATGACATCCCCTTAAGGAGCTCAATAAGGTTTATTACGCTAAACCCTGCAGGTTGATTAAGTTCAGGCGTAATAATAAAGATTGAGTGGTACTGCTTAAGGAATTATTAAGAGATTAATTAATTTAAGCTGTCAGAGCTCTAATTAATTAATGGATGTCGGATATTTTAAATACGGAGATTTAATAAGTCTAAATACAAGCCCCGACTCATCACCGGCAATAAAGGGGTAAGTCAGTATCGGTTCTCTAGTGGAATGAACTGATATTTATAAATTAATTATGGTCTGGGCTGACCATAGATAAATTAATTTATTTGAGGCCCATCTTTATTCCTTGTATCTGGTCCCTGGGCTGGCCCAATGTCTCCTAGCCCAAGTAGGGCAGAAAAACGGCTACACCCTAAAACTGGCGCCCCACTCTTCTTTCTGTATTATTAAATACAGCTGTCAGCTCTCAGGAAAATACACTGATCAAAAATTAGGGTTTTGAGAGCAGAGAGGGGGCGCAGAACGTGATTGGCTTTTCTGTCTTGGGAGTTCTCATAGTTCGTTGTCCATCCAATGTTGGGAATTGAGCGGGATACAGTCGAGAAGATCAGAGCTGGAGTCTGAATCATTCGACGCGATCATCAACCATCTGTGCATCCGATTCTCAAGTAAGTTTTCCTAACACCTGTGTGCAGCTGTTAAATTCATAGGAGCATGTTAGGAATTAATCGTTGTATGATGAATTAATAATAATCCAAGAAACGATCATCGGGCAATCGAGTATTAATTCAATTTAATATTCCTTCACAAATGAGGCCCCCAACCAGATCACTCTACTGAGAAGACTGGAAAGCAGATTTCAGTCAAAGATCCGGGAAGGAACATCCGGAATCAAGAAGAATCTTCCTCATCAGTCCAGGGGGAAGAACAGTCACATCAGTCAGAAACTGAAATTAGTTCAGTCTCAGAAAGAACAACATCCATGGAGACAAAGCAATGATGAGTCCAGACGAGCCAAGCAACATCCACGATGACGGGCGATTGGACATCACATGACTCATGTCCCACGACATCAGTCAAGTCTCCATCAGTCTGGAATGACTCGAGTATCTCAAGGAAGATACTTTGCCGAGCAAAGAAGACCTCGACCTCTCATCAGACAGAACAACTACAAGAGTGAGGCCTTCAAAAGGAAAGCTCAACATAAGAATGCTCATGTGCTAACCAAAGCTACGACTACTTCTGTCAGACGACCAGCAAAGCGCAAGAGATCAGCAAAACCAGTTCTGAAGCAGATATGGGTTCCAAAGGGAACTCGAGCTAACATTGAAGGACCCAAATCTTGATTGGGTACCTAAATTGACTCTTCCGTGCAGGTCAAGAACAGAAAATCCAAGAAGAAGGAAGAAGTCAAAGCGTCAATCAGAACGTGGTATCTTGACAGTGGCTGTTCAAAGCACATGACGGGCTACAAAGAATATCTATCCCAGTATGTTGAGAAAACTGGATCCAAAGTTGCATTCGGAGACAACTCAATCGGAGAAACAAAAGGCTATGGTGTGCTCGACATGGGTAACGCCAGTATTAGTAATGTTAGCTTTGTTTCTGGTCTTAAACATAATCTGTTGTCTGTGAGTCAATTTTATGACAGCGATTTCACAGTGAAGATCAAAATGGATTAATTCACTGTTAGAAACAATCAAAACAAGGTGGTTCTGAAAGGATTCAGATAAGGGAGTCTCTATGTTGTCTCATGGGAAGACAGCCCTCCAGAAACGTGTCTCATCACCAAGAGTAGCTCGGAGCTCAACTGGCTGTGGCACAAGAGACTCAACCATCTTAATTTCAAGACGATCAACAAGCTTGCTAAACATCAACTGGTAGAAGGTTTACCTTCTATTGTGTTCCAGAAGAAGCAATAATGTGAAGCATGTCAAAGAGGAAAGCAGACGCGAATGACATTCAAGTCAAAGTCAAGACACTCCTCTGAAAGAATTCTTCAACTACTTCACATGGATCTGTTTGGCCCAATCTCTCCAAGAAGCTACAATGGTAGGAAGTACACCTTAGTTGTTGTGGATGATTATTCACGATATACTTGGGTTATCTTTCTCTTCACCAAGAAGGAGACACTGGAAGAATTGCCAAAGCTGCTGAGAAGACTGAGCGTGGAAAAAGAAGTCAACATCATCAGCATCAGATCATATCGTGGGACTGAGTTCCTCAATACTGTCATTCGTGAGTATTGTGATGAACAAGGAATCAGTCATCAAACTTCTGCAGCAAGAACTCCTCAACAGAACGAAGTTGCTGAAAGAAGAAATAGGTCTTTGAAGGAAGCAGCAAGGACGATGCTAGCTGAATCAAAACTCCCCTTGAAGTTTTGGGCAGAAGCAGTCAACAACGCATGCTATACGCAAAATCGCTCCTTCCTCACTCAACGACATGGAAAAACTCCATATGAGATATGGAAGAACAGAAAGCGTTCAATCTCTTATTTTCATGCTTTCGGTTCTAAGTGTTTCATTCACAACAATGACAAGAGGAGATTAAACACATATGATAGCAAGGCTGATCCAGGAATCTTTCTTGGATATTCTGGAACTGAAAAATCCAGCAAAGCCTATCGAGTGTTTAATTCTCAAACTCTCTGTGTTGAAGAAACAGCTCATGTTGTCTTTGATGAGTCTGCTGATGAATTCAGGAAACAGGAAACATAGAATGCTGAAGTTTCCAGAACTAAAAAGCAGGACATCGAACTCTCTGCAGTCCTGGTGGGGGGACCCGAAAAAGATGAAGATGCTGAAAAGCTTCAGTATCAGAAGATCAGTCAAAGGTCAGAAGTTCAGACTGGAGCCAATGCAGATGGCATCAGTCAAGGGGGAACTCCTACTGATGAGGACAGAGCTGAACCAGCCGAAGAAAAACCAACTCATCTCTCACCAGTTCAGAACAATGCTCAACACCTCAGAACCATTCTGACCGAAGAACTTCCTCCAATACCAGAAGAGATCAAGAAGTATCGAAGATGGTTTGAACTCCATTCAAAGGAGAACATCATTGGAGAACCATCAGATGGTTTCAAGGCTCGAAGATCTATGTGCAATCTCGTCTTTGATATCAACAAAGATAAGAATTTCAGTTGTTTCTTATCATCTACAGAGCCCAAGGATATTGAAGAAGCTCTGAAGTCCACTGAATGGGTCATTGCAATGCAAGAAGAGATCAATGAATTCAATCGGAATTCAGTTTGGGAACTTGCGGATCGACCAGATGATGCAAAGGTGATTGGCTTGAAATAGATTTTCAAGAACAAGAAAGACGAAGAAGGTCACGTTGTGAGAAACAAAGCAAGGCTAGTTGCAAAAGGGTACAGTCAAGAAGAAGGAATCGACTACGATGAAACTTTTGCACCAGTGGCCAGATTGGAAGCAGTTAGGCTCTTCTTAGCCTTTGCAGCTCACAAAGGATTCAAGGTACATCAAATGGACGTGAAGTGCGCTTTTCTAAATGGAGTGCTCACAGATGAAGTCTACATTGAACAACCTCCAGGGTTTGAGGTTGCAGGTCTATAAAAGGTGTACAAGCTGAAGAAAGCGCTCTATGGACTGAAACAGGCTCCAAGACCATGGTATGATACTCTCTCTGAGTATCTCATTGAACAAGGGTTCAAGAAATGATCAGTGGACAGAACTCTGTTCACTCTCAAAGAAGCAGAATATCTCCTACTTGTTCAGATCTATGTCAATGACATAATCTTCGGATCCAAATCCGAACGCATGTGCAAGAAGTTCGCTGGCATCATGACCAACAAGTTCCAAATGTCCATGATGGGAGAAATGAATTTCTTTCTTGGATTGCAAGTCAAGCAGACCAGCGAAGGAATACTGATCAATCAGTCCAAGTACGCCAAGGAACTGATCGCAAAGTTCGGTATTCAGCACATGAAATCAGTCAAGATCCCAATGAATACAAACTGGAAAGTGGATCCAGGATCAGAAGGGAAATCTGTATCTTTAACCAAGTACAGAGAAATCATTGGATCATTGCTGTATTTGACTGCTAGCAGACCAGATATTGCGTTTGCAGTCGGGGTTTGTGCGAGATATCAGTCAGATCCAAAGGAAGCTCACATGGATGCTGCAAAGCGAATCTTGCGATATCTTAAGGGCACACCTAATTTAGGATTGTGGTACCCAGCTGACGATGACTTCAAGCTCACCGGATACTCAGACTCAGATTTTGCAGGATGCAAAATTGATCGCAAATCAACATCCGGAACCTGTCAATTCCTAGGCAACAAGCTCATCTCTTGGTTTTCAAAGAAGCAGACTTCAGTCGCCACTTCCACAACTGAAGCTGAATATGTTGCTGTGGGAAGCTGCTGTTCACAACTCCTATGGTTAGTCCAACAATTGAAGGACTATGGGATCGAAGAAAAGGAAGTCCCAATCTATTGCGACAGCTCCAATGCTTTTGCAATATCCCAGAATCCAGTTCATCACACCAGAGTCAAGCATATTGCAATTCGACATCACTTCATACGTGATCGCGTCGAAAAGAAGAATATCTCTGTTGAATGGATTCCGACCACAGTTCAGAGAGCAGACTTGCTAACCAAAGCTCTTCCAGAAGAAAGGTTCAACGATCTTTGTGGAAGGATCGACCTCATCAACCCTGAAGAGTGATGCTGTGTTTGAAGAATTCTCTCAAACAGTCATGCTGACTGGTGGTCAACCAACTGCTGTTCTACGACCGCTGACATGGAAAGCAATGAAGAAAACTCATCTTGATGAGTCAACCAGAATCAAGTGGTATCGACTGAGTACAATGATCAGTCGATCAATAAGTATTGTTTTAAAACTTACTATTTAATATCAGTTATTTTAGTCAAGACTTCTGTGTTTTCAAATCAAAATCTTTCTCTGACTGATTAGTACTTTTCAAAATCTTTAACTGATTTGTTTTAATTGTTGGGTCATGGAATATCTTTGGAAGACGAGAATTTGATTTGATTTGATTTGATTTAAATCTGCCCTGATCTTTACCCAAAATATTTCCAACCTTTTTGCCTTTGTGGTCAAACTTCTTGAGAATATCATTCGACATGATATATCTCTCCTTTTGAAGCTTCCGTCCCCTGCAGTGATGGCGGACGTGAATTCTCCTTCAAAAACATTTTAGGCACAGTTTTCGAAAACCTTTTCATCTTCTCACTTGGTAATTGTGTTTATTTATACCATGGTGTCTTCAATAGTTTTCTGCATCAACTAACAACTCTCCACAACCTTCACTGTGAGAAAATTTCAAATTCTTTCAAAATTGTAGAAAACATTTATGTTCCGACTTAGGAGAATTCGATGACTGCAAAGTCATGGAGTGGAAGAATGACGCTCACATATTTGGTCTTCACCGTACCCTTCCACTGGAATTCAACGTCCCTCCGACGTCAAAGCTTGCGCTGTTCTCACTTGTATCCATCGACGCGAGCGTCTTCCATCCTCATGCCCGGACCATACAGTTTGAAGTACCTGTCTCAAGAAGACGGTCTTCACCTGTTCCTCAGGAGAGATTTTCACCCTTTTGTAAAGCTCCCGTGTGGTGCAACAGCGATGAGTAGGAGTGAAGGAATATTAAATTGAATTGACGTTCCGTTTGCCCGATGATCGTTTCTTGGATTATTATTATTAATTTATCATACAACGATTAATCTTAAACATGCTCCTATGAATTTAACAGCTGCACATAGGTGTTAGGAATACTTACTTGTAAAGCGGATGCAGAGGTCGTTGATGATCGTATCGAAAGACTCCAGTTCTGATCTTCTCGACTGTATCCCGCTCAGCTTTCACCGTTGGATGGACAACGAGCTATGAAAGTTCCAAGCTAGAAATCACCCACATTTCCTGCGCCTCCTACAGCTCTCAAAACCCTAATAATGATCAGTGTGTGTTTCCTGAGAGCTGACAGCTGTATTTTATATTACAGATTAAAGGGAGGGGGCGCCAGTTTCTAGGCATGTGCGATTTCTAGCCCTACTTGGGATAGGAGACATTGGGCCAGTCCAGGGACCAGATACAAGGAATAAAGATGGGCCTCAAATAAATTAATTTATCTATGGTCAACCCAGACCATAATTAATTTATAAATATCAGTTCATTCCACTAGAGAACCAATATTGACTTACCCCTTTATTGCCGGTGTTGAGTCGGGTCTTGTATTTAGACTTATTAAATCCTCGTTTTTAAAATATCCGACATCCATTAATTAATTAGAGCTCTAACATCCTTAATTAATTAATCTCTTTGTAATCCTTAAGCAGTACCACTCAAACCTTATTATTGCGCCTGAACTTAATCAACCTGCAGGGTTTAACGCAATAAACATTATTGAGCTCCTTAAGGGGATGTCATTATCCTCTATCGGATACGAGTACTAATACAGATAATCAAATATCATATGTTAACCGCTATCACCCAAGATACAGAGTACTCAAGTTACTATATAACTCTCACTCATAGTAAATCAAAGTGATAAACGAATCAACATATATATCTGAAATCTTATTATTATTAAGATCATATAAGTTACCGAGATCTTGATTCTTCACTTAAGTCAGATAGAAGAATACATCTCACTGTGGTCCTATCAATACGTTATGACGTACCAGTATAGATAAGTAGTCAAGACAAACTACTTCCATCTATACCGCTGCCTAAACCAATAACTTGTCCTAGAGTTATTTCGGCTGTGATTATATTATATCTCTTAAGGTTATTCCAATTATACGGTCTTCTGTGATTTACAACACACCATATAATCTACTTATATAGAGATAAAGAACATACATATGCAATCATGAACACAATCAGATAGGAGATAAAATAGTGAACACATGAATCATTGTATACAAGCATAAAAGGTTCTTGCTTTCAGTATACAAATCCAACAATCTCCCACTTATACTAAAGCAAAACTTTAAGTATACAATGCGTCTAAATACTAGCTATTACAACAAACACTTCACTTCTTCTCCCACTTATACTGAAAGTTTTTCTCTAAGTGGGTGGCATCAACCGCAATCCCATCCCTCGAGCATGCTTCTCGTAGGCCTTTTGCGGCAAGCTCTTCGTGAAAGGGTCAGCTAAATTCTCCAATGTATCAATCTTCTCAACTAGCACATCTCCTCTGCTTACGATTTCTGGTATGATGTGGTACTTTCTCTCTATGTGTTTGGTCGCCTTGTGGCTCCTGGGTTCCTTAGAATTTGCCACTGCACCCGAGTTATCACAATAAATTATGATACTCTTAGGCAAATTAGGCACCATTCCTAGATCCAAGAGGTAGTTCCAGAACCATACAGCCTCCTTAGCAGCTACATATTCGGCTTCCATGGTGGAGTCTGCAATACATTTCTGCTTTGCACTCCGCCATGATACGGCTCCACCTCCCAAGGTAAACACATAGCCAGAGGTAGATCTCTTCTCGTCCCGGTCAGCCTGGAAATCCAAATCGGTATAACCCAAAGGAGATAGACTGTCTGATTGGTAAACTAGCCTATAATCTCGAGTCCTCTTCAGGTACTTGAGAATATGCTTTACCGCAGTCCAGTGTCCTGGTCCAGGGTTCGACTGATATCTTGCAACCATGCCAACGACATAGCAAATATCAGGTCTCGTGCAAAGCATTGCATACATGAGGCTACCTACGGCGGAAGCATATGGTACCTTCCTCATTTCCTCAACCTCACTAGGTGTCTTAGGACACATGTCCTTAGACAGAGGAATGCCATGTCTGAAAGGTAGCAAGCCTTTCTTGGCAGTTTGCATGCTAAAACGAGCAATCATAGTATCAATGTAGGACGCTTGAGATAAGCTCAACATCCTTTTCTGGCGATCACGGACAACCTTGATCCCCAGGATGTACGCTGCATCTCCTAAGTCCTTCATTTGAAACTGTTCGGATAACCACTTCTTTATGTCCGATAATAGCTCAACATTGTTGCCAATGAGGAGGATATCATCTACATAAAGTGCAAGGAAAACCACGTCGCCATTGGCATCTAACCGGTACACGCAACTTTCGTTTTCACAACGAGTAAATCCATAGGATTTAATCACCTCGTCAAAACGCTTGTTCCATGACCTCGAAGCTTGCTTAAGTCCATAAATGGACTTCTTCAGCTTCCAAACAAGATGCTCTTCGTCCTTTTTCACAAACCCTTCGGGTTGCTGCATATAAATGTCCCTTCCTTCTTCAAGGAAACCGTTTAGAAAAGTGGTTTTGACATCCATTTGCCAAATCTCAAGGTTCATGTGGGCTGCTATGGCAAGGAGTATTTGGATAGACTTAAGCATGGCAACCGGCGAAAAGGTTTCATCATAATCTATACCCTGTTCCTGGGTATAACCTTTCGCCACCAGTTGTCGCAGCCCGAAAACCCGACACTAGTAATAGCGGGGTACGAGTATCGATACGACTATTTTTAAAGAATAAAAGATAAGAAGAACTAGGTGAACGTCGTGCGGAAGCTCACATCAAAGCATGCTAAGGAAAAACTTCATAAAATTAGCCCAAGGGTAAAATCGTCAACATTATTATAACTTTTTGGTTATTAGGAATTTCACGAACAAAAACAAAACGGGTATAGCTCATTTTTCATAAGGAAACATAATATGCAGAGTATCGCAGCAAAAGGCGAACCGATTATATGTATGAAGACACATAACCGTGAGTGTATTGCTTGATCCCAAAAGAAACTAAGTATTTCAAACATCAAGACTCTATTTTCATAAAGGCGAAATAGAAATCCAAATTACATCAATTGAAACTCTCCCCCATCAGCACCAGACCAATCTCGCTCCCTGCTTAGCCTGCACATTTAGAAATATATGCAGGGCGTGAGTACATAATACTCAGTGGGCAAAAGCCGAAAAACAATAAAGATGCTCTTAGAGCTATAAGTTTGAAGCTTGCCACATCTCAGCAATACACAGAAATAAGTTAGTATTAAATGAATCTGTGCACGCAGTTTTCATAATCATCAGAAAGATTAAACGAATGACAGCTGTCAAAGATCTCAACATGCATGTACCACATCTACCACTCATCATCATCAAAGGTACTGAGAAGTAGGCCTCCCTCTCAAGTACCGTGACTGGCCGACCCGAAGACGGCTCACAGTCACCTCTGTGCACAAAATCCCGCTTATGGCAGGACTGAAATCGTCTCATCAGTAGAGGGTAACACACAAGCTCAACATCAAAAGTTGGCAAGTCAAACAGTTCTCAAATATCATTTATCTCAAAGCATTTGACAAATTCATAACATCATTAAAACATTTTAGAAAGCTCGGATAATATATTTATACTCAAAATATTGCCCACCTGAAGTCCTTCGCTTATTCTGGAAAGAAATCAGGCAACTTACTTCTTCGTCTCGCTCGGGCCTTCATATGTCATCATCACATCGTCATCGTCATCGAAGGTTCATGTGATAAAACAAACCTTAGTCAGAAACTCAATTTCTGAATCTAATCTCATCTTAACTATAACTTCTCACTCAACGTCTATTTACCCGTTAAAACTCAATCCCTAGGTATACTCGACTTCTAAGGATTCACACGTCCTATTTTCGATTTAACTCTCAACTCGACTCAAACTCATAGCAATCAAGCACATAAACAAGTATAAACACTTAAGCATATGAAAAACACACATAGACAAGTCAAAAACAAACTTCACTCTGCACTGACTCAACTTTAAAACCCTACCAGACTCTGTACAGAACTCCCCTGGGGTCGTAACGTATACCAAAAGAAACCTCCTTGAGTCTAGTTTCATTTAAAAAAAAGTAGGATCAAAAACTCCAAGTAGTTTAGGAGATATGACTGTTTTACTACAGTCTACCATATTCGGCAGTTTTTAGCAACCGAAAAGTTTGTATATTTGAAAAATAGTAAACGTTGTCAAAACGGTCTGAAATTTGGTGGTTACTTAGCTAAGACACTCAGGTATCAACCATAAAACTTTGGGTTCCAGAATGCTAAGGAAAGCTACTGGAAACGATGACTCTATTGGCTACTCACCGAACAATTCGGCAGAACGTAGCAGTTTTAGTTTTTCATTTTATAAAAATAGCAACCGAAGTCCAAATGACTTGAAATTTTACCGGTATGGTCCAGACTCTCAAATATACTTACCATAAAGTTTTCAGGGTGTTTAGGTATCAAAAACCCCTCTAAACAGTAAGTCAGTGCGTCGTGAAAAACGACTCCGAAACATACACACAAGCAAACATGCTCAACTCAACATTTATACTAAGCAAACTCATCAAAGCTCATTTTAAGCACTTAAAGCACTTAAAAACATTCAAAAACAACAAAATACTCATAATACTCAATCTCAACTCTTTTCTTTCATCATTAATTCAAATCTCATAGAAAACACTTCAACGAATGCATCAAACAAATCCTCTTTTCAATCTCATGCTCAAAGTTACTCAAATACTCAAATTTGATCATTTACATCATATAACTCATTATTCACATATTCACTCCCTTTTTATCATAAAAACTTTGTTTTAAGAAAAACCATGTATCAACACAAAACTCTTAACAAAACATGGATAAAGTTCACATAAGGATCATAGAGCAAATTGACCTCATTTTATCAGGCATCAAACTCACATCATACAAAACTCAAAACTCATACAAACTAAAATAAGCCAAAATTTTATTTAGCCTACAATAGACTTAATCAAAAATACTAAGACCTTACTAGCATGCTTAAAAACATATATCTTAAGCAAAAACACTTAAATAACACATAGATCAAAAAGTCCTAATTTTTACTAAACTAACTCTTTGAAATTTTTACAAACACATATGAATCTTTAATCCCTTCATAGATCTTTCATTTTTAACCAATTAATCACACATCAAAACCATCAATTTACATATAAGGGCATATATACACATATCCCTAATTTTAGTAAACTAACTCACATCAAAAACTCCAATTGACATCATATACTCAAATTACTCCATCAATCATCATCATATACATCTCATAGACTCATTTACACCATCAATTCATCAATTAACTCATTGACTCAAAAGTTACCATTTTTGGGTAAACTAACTCCCATCAAAGTTTCACATCTCATGACACATATTTCACAACATATATCAAACATCAATACACATCACATAACTCTCATTTTTCACTCCAAATTAAGAAAAGAAAAAGAAAATTTTTTGAAGGGGTGAAGACCCATTTTTCGAAAATTAAGGAAAATAGGGAGGGGTGATTTTCTTGCTTCATCTTTCAAGAATACACTCACACAACATCCTTCAATCAAGAATTAAAGAAAAACATGGCCACTTACCCAAGTTCTCACCAAAATTCTCACTTTCTCACTCTACTTTGGAGCTTCTTCTTCAAGGATTCTCTTGACTAAAAGTGGATAGAATATGTTTATGGAGGATATTAGAGTGGTTTGAGGTGTTTGGTAAAATTTTAGGAAGCTTCGAAGGTTTCCATCAATGGAGGAAAATGGTGGAATTGAGAGATGGAGAAGATGAGTGTGTGTGTTGGGCGAAAATTGTGTGAGGGAGAGAGGTGAGTTTCGAAAATTCCAAGTGAGGGAGAGAGAAAATTTAGCTTTGCAAGATTGAATTTGATCTTGTGATCTTTAAAGGAGATTTGCAAATCTTAGAGAATATTTGCTAATTAATGGATGATCTCTCTCTCTCTAATCTCTCTCTCACTCTAATCTCTCTCTAATCTCTACACTTTCATCTCTACTCTCTCTCAATAATATACTCTCAATCTCTACTCTCTCAATTTCTATACTTAGTCATTTAAGGCATATAACATATAGTTGTGAAATTAAAATAAAGTGTGAGAAGGGTGATTAAATAAAAATCACAATAACTATGGAAATGTCACTCATTACTAAAATACCATAGTATAATTATTCATGTGACCAAAATAATAATTATAGCACTATTATTAGTGCACTCACTCAATTATAAAATTCCTCTTCGTAGGAAAAATAATAATTTAAAAATATTATGCTTGGAAAAATTTTCATAAACCGGCATCATTCGATTTCTCGATAAAAATAAACCATACTTGCTTTGGAAACTTAATCAAAATTCCAAAAGCTAAAGTCTCGAATAAAAATCATAATAACTTGGTCACAGTGACACACATCACGAAAATCACATAATCAATCAGTCACGTAATTTCACATCATGTCACATCAAAGCAGTCGGCAAAAACAAACAAACTAGACGTCTCTCGGACCGACTCTTTTCCTCAAGGTTCTCACTCTTTCTTCCTTGACTCTATGTCAACTCATTATTCCTATTTTTCTTAATAGGTCAGTCAATCTCTGATAACTCGGTATCTGGTAAATTTATTCCCGGTAATTGGAAATAAAATAAAATCTCAGCTCAATTCAGTCAGCATCTCTATCTCAGCTCATTTCTCGAATCTCATCATTCTAACTCTATCATCGGTTTAGTCACTCGTATCTCTATTTAAAAGACAAGCTGTCTTATTTAATCATAAAAAAAAAGTAGTCTCGCATCTCGACATCTCAGTACTCTCAATAGTGTTAAGACACTATCTCACGTCATAGGAAAAGTACGGGGTGTTACACCAGTCTAGCTTTAAAAGCTGCGACTTCGCCATTCGAATCTCGCTTTCTCTTGTATACCCACCTACTACCTATAGCTTCGAAGCCATCAGGTAGTTCAGTTTTCTCGTATACATCCATAGCAGTCATGGATTCTATTTCAGAAACCATAGCGTCGTACCAAGAATCTGCATCCAGATCTTTCATCGCTTGTCAAAAGTTATCAGGGTCGACATCCTTTTGTTCATCAACAGGAAGAAGATCCGAAGACTCTCCCAAGAACATAAATTGATCGGGTTGAATTATAACCCTCCCACTACGACGAAGCGGTGGTGGTACAGCTGTGACAATGGTTTGTGCAGTATCTTGTGGTGCATTCACTTGCACACTTGGCTGGGGTGATGGAATCGCCTGTCCATTGCCTTCGATTTCTTGAAGAACAATCTCGGACTTAGATTTGTGATTTTGTATATAATCATGTTCCAAGAATCGTGCGTTGGTGCTAACAACCACTTTCTGATCCTTAGGATTATAAAAATAACCACCTTTCGTTCCCTTAGGATATCCTACAAACAACATTACTTCACATCTAGGTTCCAACTTCTTCGCCTCCTTGTCTAGCACGTATGCAGGACAACCCCATACCTTTATATGGCTTAAACTGGGCTGGCACCCAGACCATAACTCGATAGGAGCTTTAGGAACCGATTTGGACGGTACTAGATTTAGCAAGTAAGCCGCTGTTTCCAAGGCATATCCCCAAAACGAAATAGGCAATGATGCATAACTCATCATTGATCTTACCATTTCCAAAAGAGTTCTATTTCTTCTCTCCGCTACACCGTTCTGTTGGGGAGTACCCGGTGCAGTCAATTGGGATGTAATCCCTGAATCTGACAAGTATTGCAAAAATTCATTCCCGAGGTATTCGCCACCGCGATCAGACCGCAATGACTTGATAGATTTACCCAATCTGTTCTCCACTTCCGCCTTGAATTCTTTGAATTTCTCAAAGCATTCAGACTTGCGTTGAAGTAGGTAAATGTATCCATATCTTGAGTAATCATCAATAAAAGTGACGAAATACTCATACCCTCCACGAGCTTTTGTGGACATCGGTCCACACAAGTCAGAGTGAATCAATTCTAACACATGCGAGGCCCTATTCCCCTTGGCCTTAAAAGGCTTTGCCGTCATCTTTCCTTCTATACAGGATTCACAGGTTCTAAATGGAACAGCTTGAAGTCTTTCAAGACTCCATTCGAAACGAGCCTTTGGATCCTATTTAGATTGATGTGGCCTAACCTTAGGTGCCATGCATGTGTATATTGTTCATGAGAAAAGTGTTTCCTCTTATTCGGATTATGACAGATTTGTGATGTAGATGCAACATGGACAGAATTTTTAATTGGACATGTAATAGTATAGAGAGAGTTGTTCAAAATTCCGGAGCAAATAGTCATGTTATTTTTCATGATAGAGACACCCCTATCAAAAGTAACAAAATATCCATCCAAAAATAACTTTGAAACAGAAATTATGTTCCGCCGAAAATCCGGCACATATAAAATATCTCTCAAAACTAAAATGTCATCACCAAAACATAAAGATAAATCTCCAATAGCAACAGCTGCGACCTTTGACGCATTGCCCATGGAGATGGTGATCTCATCACTTTCCAGCTGCCTTGTCGGCTTGAAGCCCTGCAAGGTGTAACAAATATGATCAGTTGCCCCCGTATCCACTACCCATGAATGAGTAGAAAACGAAGCTAAACATGTTTCAGTTACTAGAACTTGTGACGTACCTTGTCCCTTTGCCTTGAGCATCGGACAATCTTTCTTCCAATGCTCAGTCTTGCCGCACTTGAAGCACTTTCCCTTTTCCGTCGGCTTCTTCACACCGCCGGTAGGGCCGTCCACTTTGGCTTTGCCACTCCCACTAGCTTCGTTGTCATTCTTGCCCTTTGGACCTTTCCACTTCTTTTTCTCGCCTTTCGACGAAGAAGCAGATCCCTTAGCAGCGACAAGAACCTCTTTCTCCTTCCGCGTGCCCATGACTCCTTCCGCCGTAACTAGAGCATTCAACAACTCATTAAGAGTATAGTTGGCCTTGCTCATAACGACATTGAGACGGAAGTTCTCATAAGATTTGGGGAGAGTGTTGAGGATGATATCGACTTTGGCTTCGCCTTCGATACCCCCTCCTAGCAGATCAAGCCTGTCAAACAAATTTATCATATGCATGACATGATCGTGCACCGAACTGCCATCGCTCATCTTACATGCCAAGATTTCTCTCATTATGTTAAAGCGGGCAGATCTTTCGGACTCCCCATAAACCTCAAAGAGATTTAACATGATGCCAGCCTCGTCAGACATGCCCTGATGCTGGAGTTGCAAAGTTTGCGACATAGTCATCATAATATAGCATTTGGCCATATTATTCGACTTGTGCCACCTCCTATGCGCCTCACGTTCCGCATCAGTCGACTGGTCAGTTAAGGGCGCGGGACGTGGAGTGGTAAGCACAAAACTATGCTCATCAGCGTCAAGAATATACATTATGTGGCATTTCCATTCGGTATAGTTAGGACCGGTGAGAGGATTGCTAGCTAGAATATTAATTATTGGAGACATTGACATATCTGAAAGTAAATAATTTAAACATGTAAGAACATGAAAGCATATAGTTCGTAACAATAATATTGTAACCTTTTGATAAAACAATATTAATGAAACCTCCAACGGCTCAAAGAATTCCATATGTAAGCCACGTTCGTGTGGACGTTTACACATGAACTCCTCAACCATACTATTTACCTAGTCATTTAATTTCCATCCATGTCAACTTAACCTTTTGACAAAGGAAATTAATAGTTGGACTTAAACTAGACCATATCATATTCAAGAAGGGACTCCGTTGGGGAGTTGTACATTGTACTTGAAATTAGCATACTCACAAGGACCATACCGCTTTCAATTTAATCTCTTGGTTATCTTATTTAAAATCCATCCTCTAAAGTACTCATGAGAATTACGCGAGTAAGCCACGTTCGTGTGGACGTTTACCGCATAGCTCCCACTACTTAAATGGATTTAAATATTTTTAATAGAAACCTCAACTTAACAAACTTGTGAAATTAAATACAAAGTAAGCCACGTTCGTGTGGACGTTTACTCATATTCTCAATCACTTTGTCTTGAGGCCGCATGT
Organism: Salvia miltiorrhiza; assembly: GCF_028751815.1. Taxonomy (NCBI): domain Eukaryota; kingdom Viridiplantae; phylum Streptophyta; class Magnoliopsida; order Lamiales; family Lamiaceae; genus Salvia; species Salvia miltiorrhiza. The sequence continues at coordinate 23,509,358 of NC_080388.1, read as the reverse complement.
GGAGGTCTTATAATAATTTTTAATTGCTTAAAAATTATTAAAACTGTTTAGTCTTTTTTATTTCAAAAGGTCTGTTCATGCTTAAGCACATAATCCTAATCATGCTTTACTAGAACGCAACATGTAAAACATGCTCGCAGAATTCTAAAACATGCTTAAGAAAACGATAAACCTACTATCATGCTTGTCTAAGCGCAGTTAATAAAACATATTAACAATCAGAGACGAACAAAAGCAGGTAAGAGCATAAGGGATTAACACCACGGCATGCAAAGAACAGAAATAAAGAATTAAAATTCTTCGTGACCCATTCGTGGAATCCCAATGTAGCACCCCGTACTTTTCCTTATTGAGAAATAGTGTCTTAACACTAATGAGAGTATGAGATGTCGAAATACGAGACTATTTTTTTTTATGAGCAGATAAGACAGATTGTCTTTAAATAGAGATATGAGTGGACAAACCAATGAAAAGAGTCCGTTAGAGAGACGTCTAGTTTGTCTGTGTTTGCCGACTGCTTTGATGTGATGTTATGTGAATTTACGTGACTGATTGATTATGTGATTTCTGTTACGTGTGTCATTATGACCAAGTTATTATGATTTTTATTTGAGACTTTAGCACTTGGAATTTTGATTAAGTTTCCAAAGCAAGTGCGGTTTATTTTTACCGAGCAATCGAATGATGCCGGTTTATGAAAATTTTTCCAAGCATAATATTTTTAAATTATTTTTCCTGCGAAGAGGAATATTACAATTGAGTGAGTACACTAATATTAGTGCTATAATTATTTTATTTGGTCACATGAATAATTATGCTATGGTATTTTATTATTGAGTAATATTTCCATAATTATTGTGGTTAATATTTAGTCACCCTTCTCATATTATTATTTTGATTTCTCAAGCATTTGACTAAATACCACAAATTTGCCAAGTGTATTAATTGGGAGAGTGTAGAGATTGAGAGTGTAGAGATTAGAGAGAGAGATTAGGCATTTAATGCCATATATTCTTTAAAGATTTTCAAATCTCTCAAAGATCATCCAAATCAAATACAATCTTGCAAAAGTTTTCCTCTCTCTTCTCCACCCCATTTTCGATCACACTCTCTCTCCCTCATCTCTCACATTTCCACCATTGTCAACCATTGTAGAGACCTCCGAAGCTTCACAAAATTTTACCAAACACATCAATCCACTCCAAAATCTTGCCTAAACACCTCATATCAACTTGAATCCAAGGAGAACCTTGAAGATTGGCTTCAAAGCTAGAGAGAGAAAGTTTGATATTTGGTGTAAGTTTGGGTAAGTGATCATTCAATCCATAGATATAGCTTGTATGATGTTGTTTGTGTGTATTTTGGAAGATTGAAGCAAGAAATCACCCCCTCCTTTGATTTCCAAATTTTCGAAAAAATGGGTCTCAAACCCTTCAAAAAATTTTCTTTTTCCTTCCTTGATTTTGGGGTGAAAAATGAGATCTATGTGATGTTTGGTGATGATTGATGTGTGTTTTGAAAAACTATGCTTTGAGATGCAAAAATCGATGGAGTTTAGTTTACCCCAAAATTGGGAAATTTGTGAGTTGATGTTTTAAATGATGAATTAATGATGAGAATGAGTCTATGAGATATCTATGATGATGATTGATGGATTAGAATGAGGATATGATGTAAATTGATGAAGATGAGGTGAGTTAGTTTAATAAAATTAGGGATATGTGTATCTATGCCCTAAATTGTTAATTGGTGGCTAATATGTGAGATTAATTGGTTAAAATTGATAGATCTATGATTAGATTAAAGATCCATGTGTGTTTATAAAATTTCAAAGAGTTTAGTTTAATAAAAATTAGGACTTTCGTGTCTATTGATCACTATTTTTATAGCAACAAAAACTGCAACTAAACAGTGTAATTGTAGCACTAAAACAGTAAGCAGAGTATCGTATCCACAGAGACTGTAAAACGAAATCACTCTATCTACTTCCTAAACAGACTCTCACAGTATGCAAGTGAAACGAAATTGAAGGTGAATTACGAACTAAATTTAACCAAATTAAAACTAAAGAGCATATAAATAACGATTACTTAACTCGAATATATAGAAAACTCTGACCCTAGGGATGTACTTTCACTAATCAACTACATGCATTCAACCTATTGATTCAATTACCAATTTTAATCCAACCCTGATGAAAGATCACTATATTATTCACAAGCGTCTCTAACGACCACCTATGAACGTAGATTAATAAACCCCTTTTCGCATTCAAGACTCCAAGGAATAAATTAACTCCAAATAGCACATAAAGAATAGCTTCCTATAGATTCACCTATCGCATTCAAGACTCAAGGCTAACACTATATCATGCATTCCTGAATCGGCTGAACAATTATCGCATTCAAGACTCAAACTGAACAGCTAGACATGTAAATCATTGATCAGATAATTCACAAGAGAACATGCACCAGGAATCATGAATCACAAGTTGGAGGGCAAATTGATATCAATAAATCAAAAACACATAATCAATCAGCTATGTACAAACCCTAGGTTCAGATTAAAAGAACTAGCCAAACATAATAAAATCAAACATAAACATAATTAAATTGAACGCAATTGTAAAAACAAATTGTATAAAAACCAAATTAAAACGATTGTAGCGGCTTGAATCTTCAGTCTTGATCCAAGCCTTGAAAAACTGGAAAGCTAAAATATTCTAAAGCTATAAAACTGAAATATGAATGTTGGGAACTGAAAAACTAAAGCTGGGAACCCTAGATAGGTCAAAAGAGGACCTATTTATAGTCTTAGGGTGAAAAACCAAGTTCTAAACCGAAAATAACTTGAAAAGTCGTAAAAATGCGGAAGAAAATAAAACACGCGGTCAATTCGGCGACCCGTTCGGCGGTCGCCGAATTGATCGCCGAAATCAGGCCATTTAACACACGAAAACGGCGACCGCCGTTTTTCCAGCTCCAGGCCAAAATTCAGTCAGGATTTTCGGCGATCTGGCCAGCGATCGCCGTTCTGGTCGCCGTTTTCACTCCTTAAAACGCTGAAATTCGGCGGTCAACTCCCTTTGACCGCCGAACTGCTCCTTTTCGGTCCCGACTCGGGAATCTTCGTCTTTTCTCGATTTTTGGGCTCGATTCTCTCAAAACTCTTCTCTTCAACATGTTCCTTACACTCCATGCTCCAATATCATTCAATTCTGCATCCAAACAGTCAAAACTACACCCAAACGTGAAATCACGAAATAATAGTCAATAAACTCTAAACGATAATGAAACGGGTGTAAAATCGACTTAAACTACAGAATATAAACCATAAAAACCATGCAAAATGAGTGTTTATCATCTATGTGTCTATTACATGATTTGGCTTAAGATATATGTTTTTGAGCATGATAGTAGTGTCTTTTTATGTTTGATTGGGTCTTTTATTGGCTAAGTAAAATTTTGATTTAATTTAGTTTATGTGAGTTTTTGAGTTATGTGATGTAAGAGGTCATACATGAGTATTTGAATAATTTTGAGCATGAGAATGAAAAGAGAATTGTATTGATGCGTTCGTTGAAACGTTTCCCTTGAGATTTGAGTTAAGATGTAAAAGAGGAGAGTTAATTTGAGTATGATGAGTATTATGTTGTACTTGAATGTTTTTGAGTGTTATATGTGTTTAAAATGAGCTTTGATGAGTTTCCTTTGAAGGAATGTTGAGTTGAGCATTTAAAGAGTTTGAGATGAGATTTTGATGATTTTCGTAGGCCTACTGACCTACTGTGATCGACGGTTTTTCGATGTCTAATAGTAAGTCCCTACATGTGTCTTGAGCACACCGGTAAAATTTCAAGTCATTTGGACTTCGTTTACTATTTTTATAAAATGCAAAACCTAAACTGCACATTACTACCGAGCCCATTTTTATGGTATTAACATTATTGTGTGATATAGATATCCACCAAATTTGAGCCCATTTTGATAACGTTTACTATTTTTCAAAAATCCAAGTTTTCGATTGCTCAAAACTGCCGAATATGGTACATCGTGGTAAAAACATCATATCTCTCAAACCACTTGGAGTTTTCAACTCTACTTTTTTTAAAATGAAACTAGACTTAAATAGGTTTCATTTGGTATGGATTACGACTCTATTGGAGTTCTTTACCGAGTCTGGTGAGGTTTTGAAGTCGAGTCAGTGCAGTGTGAAGGTTGTTTATGGCTTATCTATGTGTGAATTTTATATGCTTATGTGTTCATGCTTGTTTATGTGCTTGAATGCTATGAGTATGATCCGAGTTGAGAGTTAAGTCGAGAGTAGGACGTGTGAATCCTTAGAAGTTGAGTATACCTAGGGATTGAGTCTTATTGGGTAAATAGACGTTGAGTGAGAAGTTATCGTTGAGACGAGATTGGATTTTAGTAATGAGTTCTAACTAAGGTTTGTTTTATCACATGAACCTTCGATGACGATGATGATGAATTATGAAGACCGAGCGAGACGAAGAAGTAAGTCGCCTGTTTTCTTTCCGAAACTAGCGAAGGACTTCAGGTGGGCAATATTTTGAGTATACGTATATCATTCGAGCTTTCTAAAATGAATTGATGATGTTATGAGTTTATCAAATGCTTTGAGATAAATGATGTTTAAGAACTGTTTGACTTGCCAATTTTTGATGTTGAGCTTGTATGTTACCCTCTACTGATGAGATGAGACGAATTCGGTCCTGCCACAAGCGGGATTTTGTGCACAGAGGTGACTGTGAGCCGTCTTTCGGGTCGGCCGGTCACGGTACTTGAGAGGGAGGCCTACTTCTCAGTACCTTTGATGATGAGTAGTGGATGTGGTACATACATGATGAATGTTTAAACTGCGCAGTTACTTTATTATGATGTTATGATTATTAAAACTGCATGCACAGATTCATTTACGCTAAATTATTTCTGTGTATTGCTGAGATGTGGCAAGCTTCAAACCTATAGCTCTAAGAGCACCTTTCTTGATTTTCGGCGTTTGCCCACTGAGTATTATGTACTCACGCCCTGCATGTATTTCTAAATGTGCAGGCTAAGCGAGGAGCGAGATTGGTCTGGTGCTAGTGGGGGATTGTCTAGTTGATGTATTTACTTTATCGCATTTCCATTTTGTCGATAAAGTCTTGATGAATGAGATACTTTGTTTTTCTTTTGAATTTAAGCAATTTACTCGCGGTTATATGTCTTCATACATATAATCGATTCATCTTTTGTTGCGATACTCTGTATATCGTGAATCCTTATGAAAAATGAGCCATACCCGTTTTGTTTTTGATCTTGAAATTCCTGATATTTATGGAGTTATGACAATGTTGACGCTTATACCCCAGGAGTTGATTTAAGATGATTTCCTTAACACTTTGTCATACGAGCTTCCGCTTGATGTTCAATCTATTCTTCTGTCTTTTATTCTTTTAAAATAGTCGTATCGATACTCGTTCCCTGCTATAACTAGCGTCGGGAATCGGGCTGCGACACCCAACATCTAATCTAATAAAAATAGAAAAGAAAGCCCAAAAAACTAAACTTGGCCCGAACACTTTAGGCCCGTCTTTGGAAAATAGGGTTTGGGCCCCCTAGGGTTTGAGACACGCAGCTAGGGTTTGGAAACCCTAACTGCCGCCGCCACCTCCCAAGACAGCCGCCCCCACGCACGGCAGCAGCCCGGCGTGCCAGCCATCAGCACGAGCAGCCGCCCGGTCGGCAGCCTACCAGCAGCGTCCGGCAGCAGCAGCAGTCCAGCGCCTCCAGCAGCTCCAGCGCACGGCAACAGCAGCGGCAGCAGCTTCAGCAGGCGGCAACAACAGCGGCAGCGCGTCGCCCTCCGGGCGCGTAATGCGCAGAGCGCGCAGGCGCGGCCCCGGGCGCGCACCGCCCCTGCCGGCTGCTTCCCCGTCGCTCGCCCAACCCCAGCCCGCCTTGCCTCACCACTAGCACACATCCAGAACCGAGAGCAGCAGCGGCCGCGCGGCGCCTGCCTGGGTACACTGCGCACGGCGTGCTAGCACCCGCACGCGCGCAGCCCCTCGGCGCCTGCAGCCCCATGTGCCCGGTCCCGTACGCCGCCCGCACGTCTCCTCCTTACACCGTTCATCGTCGTTGATTCATCGTCGTTCTTGTCTCATTCCTCAGTATTACAGATTACAAAGGAAAAACAAATACAATTTGAATTCCCAATCAACCACGGATTTTCTCGCGGTAAAAAACGATTACAACGTAAAACGACGTATTCCACGAATCAACAGACCACGAAGAACAACAGCAGTAAAAACAACGCACATTATTAATTGTACATAAAATAATAATAGAGCCAAGAAATTAATCCTGGGCTCTGATACCAATTGAAGGAATATTAAATTGAATTAACGTTCCGTTTGCCCGATGATCGTTTCTTGGATTATTCTTATTAATTTATCATACAACGATTAATCTTAAACATGCTCCTATGAATTTAACAGCTGCACATAGGTGTTAGGAATACTTACTTGTAAAGCGGATGCAGAGGTCGTTGATGATCGTATCGAAAGACTCCAGTTCTGATCTTCTCAACTGTATCCCGCTCAGCTTTCACCGTTGGATGGACAACGAGCTATGAAAGTCCCAAGCTAGAAATCACCCATGTTTCCTGCGCCTCCTACAGCTCTCAAAACCCTAATAATTATCAGTGTGTGTTTCATGAGAGCTGACAGCTTTATTTTATAATACAGATTAAAGGGAGGGGGCGCCAGTTTCTAGGCATGGGCGATTTCTAGCCCTACTTGGGCTAGGAGACATTGGGCTAGCAATCTTTGAAAAGCCCTCAATGAATCTTCGGTAATAACCTGCTAACCCTAGAAAACTGCGTATTTCATGCGGCGTAGTTGGTGATCTCCATTCTTGTACAGCCTGCACTTTGTTGGATCTACCTCAATTCCTCTTGCAGAAACGATATGGCCCAGAAAATTGACTTCCTTAAGCCAAAACTCGTATTTGCTAAACTTGGCGTAAAGTTCCTCAGCTCGCAATTTCTCTAACACGATCCTTAGATGTTCTTCATGTTCTTGTTTACTTCTCGAGTAAATCAAGATATCATCGATGAAGACTACCACGAACTTATCTAAGTAGTCGTGGAAAACTCGGTTTATGAGGTCCATGAACACAGCATGGGCATTCGTCAGTCCAAAAGGCATCACTATAAACTCATAGTGTCCATATCTTGTACGAAATGCCGTTTTCGGAATATCCTCTGTCCGTATTTTCAATTGATGGTATCCCGATCTTAAATCAATCTTTGAAAAAGTATTCGCTCCCTGCAGTTGGTCGAACAGGTCATCTATCCGGGGCAACGGATACTTGTTCTTCAGCGTCACCTTATTCAACTTACGATAATCGATGCATAACCTCAAGTTGGCATCTTTCTTCTTGACAAAAAGAACTGGTGCTCCCCACGGGGAAACACTGGGTCGAATGAAACCCATGTCCAACAATTCTTGCAGTTGCAGCTTCAACTCCTGTAACTCTGCCGGTGCCATTCTATAAGGTGCTTTTGATATCGGCGCGGCTCCGTGCTCAAGGTCGATCGTAAACTCGAGTTGTCGATCGGGTGGTAATCCTGGCAAAGCTTCAGGAAAAACTTCTTGGTACTCCCGCACGACTGAAACGTCGTCTATGTTTGCCTTGGATTCCTTATTTTGATTTAAGTATACAACGTAAGCAGTTGTATCATTCCTTTCCAAAAGCTTTTTGGCTCGTAGCGCTGAGATGATTAGCGTCTTTTTCCATTTTCTCTCAATGCCAATAAAAGAAGTAGACTCTTGGCCGGGAGGTTGAAATGATATTCGTCTCTCCTTGCATTGTATCGTCGCCTGGTTTTCCTCTAACCAATCCATTCCCAATATGATGTCCAAATGCCACATAGGCATTACCCTCAGGTTTCTAGCCTTAAGCTCAATTGATCCTAACTTAAATTCTAAGTTAGGACACACACGTGAAATCGTAATAGTTCTGCCGATGGGAGTGGTTACCCTTAGATGTTGTGGAGCAGGTTCTATGTTCAGTTCTAACGTATCCACACACGGAATGGAAATAAAAGAATGCGAGGCTCTAGTATCGAACAATATTACTATGGGTACTCCTTTTAACTCACCCATACCTGCTAAATTTCCTTGATTCCCATCCTTCGCTTTCTGATCAATGGCAAACACTCTCTGGTGATGTCGCTGATTCGCCTGCGGGGCTAGAGGTCGTCTTCCCGACTGATGTGGTCGGTAAGCTTGTTGTTGGCGCTGTGGCGGCGGTAACGGTAGATATCCTTCCATAGCTCTAAGCTGTGGCTGGAACTGTTTTGGTCGCCCTCCGCCTCCACTTTGCTGACGATTGGGACATTGATTTGAATAATGTCCAGGCCTTCCACAGGTATAGCAGTTGTTCGTTCCGCTCTTGCATTCTCCCATATGTAGCTTGTTACATTTCGGACAAGGTGGTATCCCTCGAGGTTCATGTGGTGTTGCCGGAGGTCCAACATAAGGTCGCTTATCTCTGTTTTGAAATTGTGGTGGTGCATTCTGATACTGCCATGGCTTTTTAAATTCTTGACTTCGGTCATCCCATTTCCTCTTTCCTTTCTGTCCCTGTCCTGAAAAAGGTTGATTTTCCCTTTGAGGGTTCGGGTTCGACTGAGGCACAGGAATTTAACTTGTCTTTTCTGGCTGTATTGCCAGTTCCATATCCAGTGCTCGATTCAAAGCTTCAGCATATGACAGCGCACTCTGACTTTCCAAGACAACTTGTATCTCTTGTTTTAGTCCAGAGCAAAACAGCTCTGACGTCTTCTCGTCCGTATCTACTCGATATGGTGCATATCGAGCCAAATCACAAAACAGACGATCGTTCTCAGCGACTGTTTTGTTTCACTGCCTCAGATTTACAAATTCCGTCTCCTTCTTCTTTCGATAACTTCGCGGTACATATTTTTCACATAGCACTATCTTAAATTGCTCCCAAGCTAGAGCAGCCATCTATTCTGGGGTCATGGTTTTCTGTTTCGCTTCCCATCAAAAATCCGCTGACCCCTTAAGCTGATACGACATACACATAAGACGCTCGAGATCATCACATCGTAGAAATCTAAAGATTCGCTCCATGTTTCTTATCCATTCTTCAGTTTCCGCAGGATCCCCAGACCCATTGAAGGTAGGTGGATTTTGCCTCAAAAAGAGTTCTTCTATTCTTCTTTCTGGCTGTGGAGGGGGTGGTGGTGGCGTAGGTTCTCTTTGTTCCTCCTCTTCTTCTTCTTGATTTCTATATCTTCTTCTTGGCGGCATTCTTAAAAAGAAAACATACGTCAGCTCTTAAAACTAGTTCTTATAAATCACCCATCTTAGGGTTCTTACTCAACATCATATTACCTCTATAACATTACTTCTCGTAGTTAAAATCATAATATGGAAGCATAAAACAAAACTCTTATTTATAAAAGACCCTCGGGTCATCATCATATATATAGGAAAATTGCCTCTTACGAGGACTTTTACAAAATGGGATATATACAGCAAAATGTCCCCTAATACATACTATGACACTCTATCAAAACAGTCGTCATACGTACTAGGCATCCATATATGTCAGATACTGATATAAATACTATACTATGCATCTCTATCTATATACATCTATCTACATATAAGCATCACAATCCCAGCATCATATGTAGCTACTCTCACTCAGATCCATCCAGTCCCACCGAAGCCGTCTCCTGATACTCTACTTCCTGCATCATCTACTGTCACATCCTCACTGGGCTCAGTCTCCTCATCCTCACTAGGCTCGGTCTCCTCACTATCATCATCATCCTCTATCTCATCTTCAACATCTGTGTCTGCCATTGGACCGCAAATAGGTGGCTCTGGAATAGGCTCCCATACATCGACTCCATCAGCAGTGGTCCGACGTCGTAGTGGTCGGGTCTGTCCATGCCCAACTGTCATCTCTGGCGTCTCCTCATCTGGGTCTTCATCATCACTATTAATCGGAATCGGACGAGACGGTCCCTCCTGTGCATCTCGGGATGGCGGGTATAGAATAGGATGCATATAAAGCTGAAACTCAAGTGTGCCGGGCTCAGGTAGAGGAGCAACCCTCGGGTAAGGATCAAAAGGCACATACTCGGTCCAAGGCATCGGAGATGGAATAGGTGGTATAATCTCTGAAGGAGGCAATGATAATGGCACTGTCGCTGGGGCCGGCTCCCAGGGTGGCAGATCAGCACTGGGAAAGGGTATCAGTGTCAAGTAATGAAATGGATCAAAATCCATATATGGTGATCCAGTCTGCAGAATACCCGACTCTGGGACAGCAGAATCCGGGACAACGGGCTCAAATGCAACGGCCTCATCAGGCACGAATGGCTCCGGAACATACGGAACCTCATCTGTTGGGGGTGCGGGTATGATCGGAAAAGGATCTGTCGGAAGAGGGGGTGCATCATATGGTGGTGGTGGGGGATCATCAAATACGAAGTAGCGGTGACTAATCATCGCTACAAAACCCCTAAAATCTGCACGCTCGAAACGTCCAAACTCATCCCTAACAATATACTGCGGCACCAGCGAAGCCGCCCAATCCTGCCATCCAGGTGGTAACTGTGGAATCAAAAGTGTGATAGCCGTGGCTTCATCAATCCCATATGAGGTAGTCTCTAGCCATCGTCTATGGTAGTGTGCTACAAACTCACCAAGCGTGTCACCCTCCTGTGGCCTAATATCTCGGAACCATCGACGCATCATCTCTTCTAAATGTCGCTGCATCCTGAAATAAAATCTTAACTCTTATCACATCAAGGATAAAGAACTTACTTGATATATCTCAAACAATGACATACTCAATCTCGTTTGGTACGGTGGTGCATTGGCTATTCTAGCCTCAATATTTCTCCATTTATTCCAAAACCACTGGCTCACATCATATTCCATCACCTCAAGCAGTTCCATCCATCAAAACATTATATATCTCGTTAGTATATCACAATCAATATTCAACATAAAAACAGTACAATAATAACTCTTACCTCGATAAGCCGGAGGAGATGGGGCGCTGAGGTGTTGTTTTAGACTTACTCTCAATCTTATTTTCACTATAGCCTAAGGATTCAGGGTAGGCTAGACTCAATCTCAAGGTAGGACTTAGTCTCATGAGTAAATGAGATCAAAAGTTTTTACTCAACTCAAGGATAGTTGAAATCAAGCATTTGGCTCAATTATGGAATGAACTTAACCAAGAATGAAACTCAGAGCAGACGACCTGCTTTGATACCACTCTGTCGCAGCCCGACATCTAGCCAGTGATAGCGTAGATCGGGTATCGATACGACTAATAAAAAGATAGGGTAAAACAAGCGAACTAGAAGACTCGTCAAGCGGAAGTTACTAATAATTCAAGTTAAAACAAATAAAATATCATCAAACTTAGTAAGAACATTGTCGGTTTTATATATTCGAATGTAACAGGGTTCTAGTCAACGAGAATAAAGAGAGTATAGCTAAATATTTACAATGATTCATATTGTTCAGGGTAGCACAGCAAACGCGATCAAACTATATGTATGAAGACATATAGCTGGGAGTAACAATCTTAATTAAGTTCATAGTCTTCAACTATTCATGCATATACGGTACTCAAAAGTCGTCTAGGAACAACAGCCCTCCAGCGGTCCCCCAATCTCTCTCCTTGCTCATCCTGCACATTTAGAAATACATGCAGGGCTGAGTATAAAATACTCAGTGGACATAAGCCGAAAATAAACAATCTCGCTCTTAGAGCTATAAATTTAACTTGCCATTTATACATCACACATGAGTTTTTCTTAAAAGAACTTGTGTAAGCAATTGATAAATTATAAGCATCATAAGTAAAGAAAAATAGACTGCAGTCACAAATATTTAGCATGTAGTACCGCTTCTACAACTCATCATCATCATCAAGGTACTGAGAAGTAGGCCTCCTTCTCAAGCACCGTAACCGGCCGACCTGACAGTCGGCTCACAGTCATTTCTGACCGGCCAACTCGGTATACAGCTCACGGTTACCTTCGTGTACACAATCCCGCCTTTGGTAGGACCCGAAATTGTTTCATCCGTAGAGGGTAACGTACAGGCTCGTCGTCATCAAAACTCGGCAAGTTAATTAGTTCAAACATCAATTTATCTCAAAACATCTTAAAAACTTATAGACATCATCATAATCATTATTTAGAAAGCCGGTAATAGGGGTATTAGAAAATAATGCCCACCTAGAAATCTTAGCTTTGGTCCTCGTACTTCGGAGCAATCCTACTTATGCCCTTGACTCGTGTCTTCAGATATCATCATTGGCATAGGCGATTCATGTAATAAAATAAACGTCGATCAGACAAATCCTCACTCATGTTTACTATTCTTATCTAAGTACTAGTCTTCCTTCCTTATTGTTTCCTTGTAACTAATCACTCTTATAATAATACATCCTAAGTATTCATCGTTTCCATTTTCAACCCATCACCAAAATTTTAAGTCTAATCTGTTTATTAAAGAACAACTCTTAAATACTCAACCCATCTAACAATCACATGGTGTTATATCTAAATACATATATACATATATATATATATATATATATACCCCATTAGCATTTTTATGAATTAATATGGTGTATAGTTATCATCATTAACACATGAAATTATCAAAAGTAGATGTACTGAAAGACCATACTTGACTTCATATACTCTGTCCCAACTTCAAGCAATAACCTGCTTTACCTCGGAACTCTCCTGGTTTTGGGACTCATACCATTTGAAACCTCTTAAAGTCTAGTTTCATTTAAAAGAAAGTAGGTTGCAAAACTCTACGTGGTTTAGGAGATATGACCATTTGCCTACAGTCTACCATATTCGACAGTTTTGTGCAACTGGAAGTTTTGATTTTAGACAAATAGTAGATCTTGTCAAAATGACTTGAAATTATGAGGGTAGCTAGCTAACATGTTAATCTTGTTTAAATAAAAATTTGGAAACCATAAACTCAGGATAAGCTACTGGAAAAGTGACTCTAGTATCTGTTTCTTCCATACTTTCGGTAGAAAGTAGCAGCTGAAGACTTATAATTTAAAAGGATATCAAACGATGTTCAAATGACTTCAAATTTTACATGAACGTTCCTAACACTTATATATACTTACCATAAAATTTTCAAGATTTTTAGGTATCTATAACCCCGTCGAAAACAATCAAGTCAGTAGCTTGATAAGCTAGCCAATTAACTCATCAACTAGTCCACCCTAAACATATAGCCAAGCATACTCTATTTTTTTGTCAAACCAATTCATCATAATCGTTATCAATCATTTCTAATCATCATTTTAATCCATCAACTATCATAACTACAATCTCATAGGCTCATTAATATACTCAAATCTTCACCTTCTTCATGAACTTCAACTTTCCAACATCACATAACCTAACACCTTTTATATACCATATCTCAAAATCAAATCATGCTTTTCATTCAAAGACCACTAAATAACATCTTAATAGCATGCATATACTCTCCACTTAAAATTAGAAGACGACAAAATGTTAGAAGACTTCCAACCCTAGATATTTTCGAAAATTACCAGTTTGAATTAGGAGTTGTTTTCATGCTTTAATCCTCCATTTACAAGCTCATAAAGCTTAGATATAAGTAGATTCATGTGTTTAGAAGCTTACTCTTATGATCTGTATAACGAAAAGTATAACTCCACCTTCTTGCTTCCTAGCTCAAACCTTCAACCTAGCTTTCGCTCTATGGATTTAAGAGTGTTTTCAGCTGGATTAATCGGTGGTTATGGGATACAAGTAGCTTGTGAAGCTTTTTACTAGCTTATCAATGGTGTTGGGGGTGATGTCAGTCGAGAGAGGAGAGAGAGAAGAGAGAGGAAAGGGACGTCTGTTATGGGGGATGAAAGAGAAAGGTGTTATTTTATTTAACCTCATTTACTTAGCCATCAAGTATTGGATAAATAACACATGCTTAATTATCCACTTGCATAAAATATCTTATCGGATAACTATGTTTATCCACTTGCTTTGACTCTTCTCTCTCTAAGTCAGTTCCGCACCAGAGCGGAGAAATCGTGATTTCTCTAGCAGAGCAGAGGAATCGTGATTTCTCTGGCAGAGCAGGGAAATCGTGATTTCTCTGTCGGATGATTTCTCTGACAAAGCAGAGACCGCTCAAGACATAATTCACTTGGCAGAGCAAAGAAGAGAAACTCGCCAGAGCAGAGGAATGCTCGCCAGTACAACGGAATCGACGCCAGTACAGCGGAATGCTGATCTCTCTGTCACGTCAGAGGAATCGTCATTTCTCTGTCGAGCAGAGGAATCGTGATTTCTCTGTCGAGCAGGGGAATCGGCATCAGTGCAGCGGAATCGACGCCAGTGCAGAGGAATCGACGCCAGTGCAGAGGAATCAACGCCAGTGCAGAGGAATGACTTCTCCTCTAGCAAAGCAGAGGAATGACTTCTCCTCTGGCAGAGCAGAGGAATGACTTCGCCTCTGGCATAGCAGAGCTCGCATCCTGAGAAGAGCTCGCAAGCCAGAGCAAATTTCCCAGGCCAGAGCAGAACTCCAAGGCCAAAGCTCGGCTACAAACTATCGAAAGAAAAGACATTTTTAACTTCATCAATGTTCTACCTACATCTCTATACATCCTTATTTCCTCAAAGCATTTAATTCTCTAGTCTCATCATCGAAAATATAATAGCTCAAACTATTAAAATATCTCATCTCATCAATAACTTATTCTTATATCTCAGTACTCTCAGTGCTCCTTAAAACTCAAAAATATTTATAATGAGGAAAAATGCGGGGTGTTACATCTATTGAGCGTTACAAAGCTTGACTAGTCGCAAAAGGATACACACAGATGTATGGGATCGACTATGAAGAGACCTTCTCACCTGTCGCAAAGATGAACACCATTAGAGTCCTCCTCTCCATTGCTGCTAATAAAGACTGGGATCTCCATCAGTTCGATGTTACAAATGCTTTCCTTCATGGAGAACTTGAAGAAGATAGGAAGGTCTACATGGAGATACCCCAAGGTTTTTCAGAAGATTTCGAAGATGGTGAGGTATGCAAGTTGAAGAAGACCTTATATGGGCTCAAACAGTCTCCCAGAGCCTGGTTTGGGAGATTCACCACAGTTATGAAGAAGTTTGGATACCAGCAAAGCAACTCTGACCACACCTTATTGTTAAAGAAACGAGGTGATCTTATTTCCTGTTTGGTTATTTATGTTGATGACATGATCATAATAGGGGATGACACAGAGGAGATTCAGAAGTTGAAAGAAAGTTTGTTCAAAGAATTCGAGATGAAGGACTTGGGAAAACTAAAATACTTCCTCGAAATTGAAGTTCTCAGATCAAAGAAGGGGATCTTCATCAACCTGAAGAAGTATACTCTAGATCTTCTAGCAGAAACAGGGATGCTAGATTGCAAGCCAGCTACAAATTGTGAAAGGAGCTGAGTTAGCGGATCGATGACAATATCAGTGTCTGGTGGGAAAACTCATCTA
Organism: Salvia miltiorrhiza; assembly: GCF_028751815.1. Classification (NCBI taxonomy): domain Eukaryota; kingdom Viridiplantae; phylum Streptophyta; class Magnoliopsida; order Lamiales; family Lamiaceae; genus Salvia; species Salvia miltiorrhiza. Next base: position 23,493,744 of record NC_080388.1, on the reverse strand, counting down.
CCTTTCTCATACCCAACCTGATATTGCATATGCTGTTGGTGTTGTGAGTCAATTTATGCACCAACCACAAGCTGACCACTTGGAAGCTGCACTCAGAATTGTGAGGTACTTGAAAGGAACCTTCAATTATGGAGTACTGTTCAAGAGGACGGGACATCTGGAGATACAAGCCTACACGAATGCTGATTGGGCTGGAAACCCGATTGACAGGAAATCAACAGCGGGATACTTTGCCTTTATTGGAGGTAATCTTGTATCATGGAGGAGTAAGAAACAGAAGGTGGTGGCTCTCTCAAGTGCAGAATCAGAGTTCAGAGGAATCAAGAGTGGGCTGACTGAAGTTCTTTGGTTAAGGAAACTATTAATGGAGTTAGGTCTTCATCCAACAAAAAAATGCCAAATGTTCTGCGACAACAAAGCTGCCATCAGCATATCTGAGAACCCTGTTCAACATGATAGAACCAAACATGTTGAGGTTGATAGGCACTTTATCAAAGAAAAGATTGAAGGTGACATTGTGACTTTACCGTTTGTACGATCAGAAGACCAACTTACAAATATCCTAACCAAAGCCGTGAACTCCAAGAATTTTGCAGAAGTTCTTGGCAAGTTGAGTATCAAAAATCCCGTCACTCAACTTGAGGGGGAGTGTTGAAAGGAAAGAGATCAATTAAGAATCAATCAAAGATCCTTGATAGATGTTTCCGTTTTTACTTACTTACCTTATTTAGTTCAATTGTAACCCTATAAAAGGGAGCTTGTAATACTCAAAGAAAGCAAGCAATACAATTCAATTCAGTCTCCTAAACATGTCTTCAATCTATACAAATTCATTGATACCATGTTCTAACACACTTAATAAAAAATGCCTCTAAATAAGTGTCTCAATATATATTTTTTGTTGTAGTGTTATGCTGCCTCTGCAACTAATCTCTATCTTTTTTACTTCTCTCACCACTATTCTCGGCGGCTCCAATTGCCAAGCCTGAATGCCTGGATCGCTGCGGGGATTTACCCATTCCATATCCATTCGGAGTCGGGTCAAATTGCTCCCTCGATCCCTACTTTAACATCGACTGCAATACTTTCACTCGCCCTCCCAAAGCTTACCTCTCAATTATCAATAAACAAGTGATTGAAATCAATCAAACTTATATTCGGCTCATAGACCCTTACATGATTTCAGCTTGCTATGGTTTGTCAGTAAATGATCAACATAGTTTGAGTGTGAACTTGTCGGGAACTCCCTATACGTTGTCGTCTGAAAATGTGCTCACCGCCATCGACTGCGATCCAACGGAAGTTCCGTCTTTGGAGCCTGCTCGGCGTTTTGTGCCGACAAGTATGATACATGCGGCGTCGGGTATTGCCCATATCATGGTTGTTGCCAGGACGGAATCGATGGAGGTACTTGTCATTTGTCAAGAGTAGTTAATTCTGTTTTTTTTTTCTTCTAGATAACTAGAGAATGAATATATGAAAAAGTAAATATTTTTAGAGGTGATCTTGGGTACACCTGGGTGTACCGTACAACCGGGTTATATCTTCACTAAAATTTTGACCCATATCCTGATTTGAATCCATATCCTGACCCAACCCATATAAATAACACTATTATGAATACGGGTCAACCCGGTTGTACGGTACACCCAGGTGTACCCAAGATTTTGTGATATTTTTATATGTTATAATAATCAATATAACAGTCTCTATTAGTTTGTTTAAAATCATAGGTTAATCATATAAATCTATTCCGATTTTTACGATTTTATCAATTCTATGTCAAACTTTAAATTTATCAAACATATCTACATATTTAGCAATTGTGTTGTATCCCAATCTTTTCAACTTGTATTAAATTTATCAATCATATTTTAAAGATTATTGTTTCAAAAAATAAAATAAAAGTGAAATATTAACTTTAAAATTGATACAATTTGAAAAAGCTTATGTTTACACCTAAGGATGTCAATCGGGCCAGCCCACTCGATTTCGGGCCAGCCCATTCGGTTTCGAGTTATTTTCTGTTCGAGCTAGTCGGTTTTTTTATTTTTCGTGCTAAAATTTTTCGATCCTAACCCTAACCCGCTCGGTTTCGGGCTAGCCTATTCGGGCCCGCAAGTTTACGATTTTTTAATATGTTTAATTCTTTTTATTATATAATCATAACCTTGTAATAAAAATATGTAGTGTTTTTTAAATCAAGACATTTCGCCTTGGTTTAGATACAAAAATTAGTGTTAATTTAACGTAAATTTACATAATATCTAACTTTAACTTCTTTTCCGATAAAAAATGTATATAGATTTAACATAAATGACTATCTTTCTTTAACTTTTATATCATAGATGTTTGTTATTAACCGTATGAAAAAATCAAAACATATTCTACAAGCATCAAAATGTTATTATCGAATTAAAAAGTAAAGTATTAAAGTTTAAAAATCAATTATTAAGAAATTGTTCGCTTAATCGGGCCAACCCACTCGGTTTTTGGACCAACCCTATCGGGCTCGGGTTATTTTCGCTACGGGCTAAATTTTTTTCTGGCTAAAAATTTTCAGCCCTAACCCTTCTTTTTATCAGTCTATTCGGGTCGATCCGTCGGTTTCGGGCTTTTTTGACATCCCTATTTACTCCAAACAAAATCTTATTTTATGAATATTAGTATGTAAAGTGGGTTCCTATAAATAATTAAATTAGTTCTCAAAAGAATAATAATTGACCTCATCCACTTCGTGTGATTTAAATACCTTAACACTGCCAATATATATATATATATATATAGGGAGTGGTTCAATTGAGAAACTCAAATGTGTTGAGAAGTTGAGAAGTAATCTAATAGATGAACATGTCAATTAGTTTTTATGAACGCGAGTTTGATCTGGGGTTCGATCCTTGGCGGTGGCGCATTTTTTAACTAATTAAATAGATTCGTATGTTCGTCAGTTATATTTGGTATGTTTAAAGAATTTATTGATTTGGGGTCTAATTGCCATGTTCATCAAAATGTACTGACATGTTCATCTATTAGATTGCTTCTCAACTTCTCAACACATTTGAGTTTCTCAATTGAACCACTCTCCCCTTCTCCCTATATATATATATATATATAGGGGGCCGCTCTAATGAGACCCCCTAATTTTAGTGAGATCTAGGGCACGATCTGATGCGTTTATTTTATCAATCCTATGGCTGATATTGTATCTGGAGGGTGATTTTTTTTCATAGGGTTCGAATCCTGGAGGGAGCAGAATATTTTAAATTTTGTTATTCATCAGTATATACTGCATTGTTCATCAGTATATACGGCCCTGTTCATCAGTATATATGTCTTATTCATTACGATTTTTTTTTAAAAAAAATTTCATCAGTATATACATCTTGTTCATTATATATATGTTTTGTTCATTAGTATTATATGTCTTATTCATTGTACTCATATTACACGAAAAATAGGGGGTCTCACTGGAGCGCGCCCCTATATATATATATATATATATATATATAGGGGAGGGCTACGGTAAAAACACTTTTTAAAATATAAATATAAACTTTTTTTAATGTACGAATTTTATCCAACAGGGTTACGAATTCATCAAACATGGTTACGAATTGTGAAAAATAATTTTTTGCTACCTTTGGGATTCGAACTCAGGACCACGAATTCATCCAACAGGGTTACGAATCAACCGTAGATCTTGATGATCTAAGGGCTGAAAATCATTTATATTTTATACACTTAAGAGTGTTTTTATTCTAGCCCTCCCCTATATATATATATATATATATATATATATATATATATATATATATATAGGGTGGGGATCTATAAAGAATCCCCTTAGTCTAAAGATTAAAGAATAAATCCTAACCACTGATTTAGTGGTGATGAACGGTTAGATTTGTAAGTTTTAATAATTTTAAAATTTGAAATATTTACCTTTTTATTGCTGGAAAATTCGTTCAAGGGCAATACTGTATTTGACATTTATTCAGAAACTCTCATTCCTAAATTTACTCCCTTAATTTTTGGTTTCTACTCACCCATGAACCACCCACCATTTTTTAGTTCATTCACGAAAACCTACACACACCAGCACACACAGTTACACACACGCACAGGGCGCCGCTCCCTCTTTTCGGAGAAGATGGACGCCGCCGCCAGGTTCATCGCCTTCACTCTGCCGCCACAGGACGATCACCACCGCCGTGCCCTAGCCACCTCTCTATCTCTCTCAGACACACACACACACACACACACACATTGTGAAAAGCAGCAATAAGTTTCTGCAGATTGACAAAGAGATTGAAGTTTCATCAGTATTTCTGCATAATCATCCTTCATTTCTGCGTAAAGGTAAATTCGAAGATTTCGCATTTGTAAGTTTCATTCGTTATTCGAAACAAAACACAACTTTGAAGTGGCTTGGAAATACAGTGAGTCCCGATCTGTAATTCCTATGATTTTTACTGATTTTCTGAACTTCTTCTACATAATAGTGTATTCTTCGAACAAAACAAGAGAAAGCAATTGTTTATATTAAATATGAAATCGAATTTTTGTGTGTGTTGCTCTGTTCTGCATTTTCCTCATTTTCGCCCAAACAATAGATGCAATTTCAGAGGATGGAGTGAAAGATAAGATGGTGGCGGCGAAGAAGGTGCTGCAAGGATCGGCGCCGCCGAGCTGCGTGCGGCGGTGATTTTGATTAAGAGAGCCCCTGGTTATGCTTTCATTGATTTTGATTTGTTGCTTGTATCAGAAATGAATCTTGCGATGGCGAAAGATGTAAATGAGAGCAATTGTGTAATTGATTTTTTTTTATTTGTTTTAGTGAATTATGATATTGATGTTCTTGTATATCATTAATTGTATTTGTTCAAAAAATTTGAATTGTTATTCACATCTTGTAGTGACATATTCATTTAATATGAATAATGGATTGCTTTAAATTATTGTAGATTTGCATAACATTTGTTTGTATTTAGAAGATTTATATTGTTTTTCGACATCTTATAATGATATATTCATTAAATATGATCGTGTATTTGCTTACAGATTGGAAACTAATTCTTATCTTATTCATTGAATTATTGACTTTGTTCGTTATTGTTGTATATTCTATTCGGATATCAAATCATATTTTAAATTGTATTAGTTAATTTATTCAGTTTCTTGTTTTACTTATTCAATTAATAACACAATGGTATTTGATGAATTTTCAATATTATTCACTATAATTTTAGTGAATAATGCAATTAGCTTATGTGTTATTCAGTATATATTGTAGTTTATTTGTTAAATTTATATATTTATTCAGTATAATTTATAATTGTATTTGTAAAATTTATTATAAATCATTTTGCACCAAAAAATATACTATCAGGATATTATTTCATTTTATAATATTAATCTTATTGAATGGATTTGTATTAACATATGACATTTATAAACTGAATAAACTTTTAATGTTTGAGAATAAAGTGAAAAATATACTACTAAATATGTTACAAAATATGAAATACAAACTCTGCTGAATGGACATTTAAATGATCTGAATAATATAACATATTGCATTTATAAACTGAATAAACTTTCAAGTTATGCGAATAATGTGAACAATCTACTGAATATGTTTCAAAACGTGAACTAAACTGAAATAATAATAGTATAATTTATAGAAAAATGACACAGAAAAATGATTAAACTAAATGATTTTAAAAATATATTTTGAACAAGCGTAAAAAAGTTACGAATATCTAAATAAAATTATCGATTTTTACTTATTGACTTAAAATATTTAACATAAAAAATTTCGAATAAACGCGATAAAATTTCGAACATCTACATAAAATATTTGCATTTTTTTTCTAACATATAAAATTAAAAAAAAAAATCGAACAAGCATAATAAAATTTCGAATAAACGCGATAAAATTTCGAACATCTACATAAAATATTTGCATTTTTTTTCTAACATATAAAATTTAATAAAAAAAAATTCGAACAAGCATAATAAAATTACAAACATCTAAATAAAATATTGAAATTTTCCTTATTGACATAAATATTTGAAATAAACGTAAAAAGAGAGGACAATTTTTTAAAATTCTACAGAATTTGATACTTAAACAATTTATTGTTGTAAAATAATAAAAAAGAAAACAAATATAGACAGAGCAAAAATAAATAAAGAGAAAAAAACCCAAAAAATAAATTAGATATGGAAAACAAAACACATATATCGAATAATCTTACTTCATTAGAAATTGTTAAATGTAATATAAAAGGAAAAAAAAATCAACAAGAATAAATATGTGGAGCATATCTTCCGGAACTAAAGAGATATGGTCAACACAATATGGAAATGGGGCGGTTATGAAAAAAAGGTTAATTACCTAATTAGCCTTTATTAATATTGATGGATCACTTAAATCAATTACTAATCACCGTTAGATTTACGAAATCCAACGGATTACATGCATTCTTCATTCTCTCTACATTTAGCATTCTTTTTTGATCCCTTCCCTATATATATACATATATATATATTATTATTATTTTTCCTCAATAATGAGATGTAGTTTTCTTTGAAATGTCAATGGTGTCCCTCGACGACAACATTTCGTCGTAGATCACTATCGCTCAATTTAGTTCACACGCAAGTTCTAAAGCAATGTTGATTTTTCCTCAAAAAAGACGACCTCAACCAAAGTCATTTCTTTTATTTATTTTATTATTATTATTTTTTATATCTTTTAAACTAGTGCTATCAAAGTTACATGTTTTTTTTGTCATGTGGAGTAGTAAACTTTAGCTCCCGTAACTTTCAAAATGATGTAACATACTCCCTCCGTTCCAATTAAAGTTCTCATTTTTTTCGAACTGGAAGATTAAAATTGAATGTTATGCTTTAATTGAGTGTGACCCATTAAAATTTAATATTATTAAATGCCTTTTTTATCTTAATTAATGAGTTAATAACAATCAATTTTTAAACAACACAATCCATTAAATAACACATCCAAATTTAAATTAAAGTTCACCATATTTGTAATATTTCCGCCATTTCAGGAGCTGATGAGGCGCTGGAAGCAGTTGTTAGAGCATCAACAACGGCGGGTGCAATGGCGGGATCGAATCCGGCTTATTGCACCCACCACCGTTGCCGCACCCGGGTGCAATGGAGGTGGAGCATTTGAACGCTCCTGCTGCGAGGGTGGAGCGAGGAGAATGGGTGTGCTACACGCGCCCCATTTCAGTAATTAAAAAAAAACGGTCAAATGACCGTTGCCTTCTCAACGGTCGAATTCGGCCCTTTTTTTTTTTTCTTTTTCACCTATATATAATCACATATCCCCTTCCTAAATCACAAACACTATATCAAACTACTCATTTTCTCTTCAACTCTTAAAGAAAATGTCTTCATCCACCAATTCTTCCAACAATTATTCGTCCTCAAATTCTTCATCCGACGAAGAAGTTCATGTTGATCTCGCACAACTTCTTCCTCTTCCCGATCCTACTCAAGCCCCCGATTTATTTTTTATGAGATGTGCTGTGAATTTTATGACAGTGGCAAGTTCATATCGTTTTGATCCACCTCCACCACGCCTGAGGAAGAAGCGGATAGTGGTTCGTCATGACCGTGAAGGTGGAGCCGAGCGCCTCCATCGCGATTATTTTTCTGTCGATCCTGTTTATGGGCCACAATTCTTTCGCCGTCGATTTCGCATGAGCCGGGAGTTGTTTCTACGCATTGTCAATGCGCTAGAAGTCAATCCTTACTTCCAACAACGTCCGGATGCTATTGGCCGCTTAAGCTTCTCCCCGATCCAGAAGTGCACTGCCGCTGTTCAACAATTGGCATACGGAACTGTTGGGGAGGCTAGACTGCATGCATTGGGGATGGAAGAATTGCCCCGTGGCTTGGCACGGCGCCTACACTCGAGGGGATCAAGGCGAGCCAACAATTATATTAGAGGTCGTTGCTTCACAAGATTTGTGGATCTGGCATGCATTCTTTGGAGTCGCTGGGTCCAACAACGACATCAACGTGCTCCACCAGTCCACGCTATTCAACGATGTTTTAGCGGGGCATGAAGCGGCTGTGCACTTCCTCGCCAACAATTCTCACCACACTCGAGGATACTACTTAACAGACGGCATCTATCCGGACTGGCCGGTGTTCGTGAAGAGCTTCCAGTTTCCGAATGATGAGAAGAAGCGGAGGTTCAAGGTGATGCAAGAAGCTACAAGGAAGGATGTGGAACGAGCTTTCGGTGTTCTTCAGGCTCGGTGGGGTATAATCAGAGGACCGTCGCGTTTGTGGAAGGCGGAGCAAATGAGTTCGATCATGTTTGCATGAATCATATTGCACAACATGATCATTGAGGATGAAGGTGGAAATGCAAGTAATTTTGACGGTGACGACGGCGAGGGACCAAGTTCTACTCCTCAAACACAATTCAATTCCGGAGCACCACCGGAGTTCGCAACCTTTTGGCACGGAATGCAAGCTTGAAGGATGCACGATTGCATGCTCGCCTCCGCGATGATTTGGTTGAGCATATATGGGCACGCTTTGGTCCGGTTGACCCGTAGCTCAACGGCTTTAAATTTTTTGAAAATTGGATGTTTTAAATATTTGTTGTTTTTTTATTTGTAATGTTTGGATTTTTAATTGAATGAATTTTATGTTGTTAAAATTGAAGTTGTTTAATTTAAATTGAAAAAAGAATAAAAGTAAAGAGAAAATGAAATTAAAATCTATTGAGTCCGGGCGGGTGCAATACCATTGCTGGACTGGGTGCAATAGAAGTGGCCCCACTTCTATTGCACCCACTATGGATGCACGGTTGTTGATGCTCTTAGTAGGATTTCCATAAACGAATGCAATACTTTCTTCAAACCCTGTCCCAACCAGGCGTCTTGTTCATGATCGCATGTCCCATCTTCTAGCCATGGTTTTGAGCAATATTCAGGAATTACAATCAAATTTCTTGGTAATCCAGAACCAAGTTACAAAATTAGAAGAAATTTTGACATCATCACAGAAAAGACGATATTGATCAGTAATAAGCAGCAAGATTCACTTTGATAAAAAAAGAAAAAACAGCAAGATTCACACCCAACACTATACTAATGTAATCAGCTAGCATCATTCTCCTCTCATCCAAACAAATTCGTTCAATTAATAAACCACAAGCGAAACACACATACACACATGCCCAGATAGAGAATCGCATCAAAAGATGAACCTTTATAAAATAGACCGCACACAAAACGAAGGGAATCAAATTTGCCATCACAAATGAGGACGTCGCTCATAGTGACATCTGACCCCAAAGAATCGAGGGTCGACGCTAGAGAATCGAAGGTTCTCTCATTTTTCATCACTACCGCAGACGGCGGGAGGTGGGTTTGGGCTAGGGTTTGCACAGACAAAGGGATGTACCAACACGAATTTCGAGAGAGAAGTAGGTCGGCGCCGCCGCCGCCACTCAGCGAGACATCTGACCCCTAATAATCGAGGGTTGATGTCGGAGAATCGATGGTTCTCTTATTTTTAATCGTTACGGCCTATAGAAAATTCGAGAGAGATCGTGTCATAGGAGGTTGGGTTAGAGTGAGACGGCAAGGGTTAGAATGATGCAAAGAGATGAGAGAGGGTTTAATTAGGCTGCCCTAATTCTTAATTAAGTGGAATTAATTAAACTCAAAACTTTTCTATTTTAGAATTGGGCAACTTATAGTGGAATAAATAAATATAATAATATGTGTGCGTGTGTTGGCCAAGCGGTAAGGGGTTAATGCCTAAGGCCAAAGGTCTTGGGTTCGAGTCCTCTGTGACGTGGTCTTTTAATTTCTTTATTAAATATTATAAATTTATCAAAAAAAATAAAAAAATAAAAATATAATAATATAGCCACTTTTATTGAAAGGGGGTAGCGGAGGGAGTAAATTTTTGTAACTTCCAAATGTGTGAAAATATTTTAGTCCTAAAAAATATGAGGTGGTCTCCTGTGCACTCGAGTGCAAAATGACACTAACACTACACTAAATGACACTAACAGGTCTCCTGTGCACTCGGGTGCAAAATGACACTAACATTTACACTAAATGACACTAACATGTTATATAAATAACACTGTCGCAAAATTACACTAACACTATATTGAAATGACAGTACTAACATTAAATGATACTATTATGTTATCGAAATGACACTGTACATCCAGGTGCACTGTGCACCCGGGGAGAATTTGTGAAAAATGATTGAAGAGCTACACGTGCCTTTGAAAACTTAAGGGATTATAAATGCCACCAATCTATCTATATATGAAAAAGGAGTTTCTAACAGAACTATTTTACCGGAAAATTCTTCTACATAATTTAAATAAATGTGATTAATTGAGATAAACATGATTAGAGTCAGTTTTTTTTTCCTACAAAATATCGACTAATTAATAGTTATCAAATAACCCATTATTCCACAATTTTTAGATAACGCAACCGCTTTACCCATGATCTCTCTCACAAAATGTAGTTCTTTCTCACAAATGTCTCATGCCCTCAAAGATTTGGTAAGAAGATTAGGTTCTTGGAATTATCTTCGGTCATCGGATATTGGGATTGGAGGAGCTAGAGAAGGATGGAAATTGAAAGCACACAAATTCAACTTTATTTTTCAAAGATATTCACTTCTCTCAATATGCCTACTTCACTCTTTTCATCATTGAATGCCATAGGGATGAGGTTTGATTCCTTAAATTCTTTAACTTTGTTTCTGAATCTTATTATTGATGTGTTGATTCTAATTAACTGAAATTTGTTAGGTGTGTGCACTTCCGCCAGAGGCATAAGCATAGAATTATCATCGGAGGCGGCTATTTCGTTTGGTGGATAAGCTCACCCTCTAGAGGCGAATTTATTCACCCAAGGAAAGAGAATGTGGTGAATTTATTTGGAATTCATAAGTTTGAGCTCATTAGGCTGTAAGATTTAATATGTGGCCTCGTGCCATATATAAATTATAAGAATAAGATATTATATTAATATCTTAATTATAGGGTTTAAATAAATATTACTTGTTGGATAAGTTTGGTCAATTAGGGTTTCTGATAACTACCACGTTGATAGAACGTGTATAAATATATCTACATCAGAAACTGGTCCTCTCACCACCGATAAAAGAAATCACAGAATTATATTCTCTATGGCCTCACGGACGTTTCTGTGCTAAGGAAACGGTCAGGGGAGAGAAACCAATTTCTTCATCATCGATTGCTATGGCTTATCAAGGTTAGTATTCTTATTCACATGAATGTGAAAATCATGAAGTTCTAGATCCATGCTTAAGTTATGTTTACATGTGGTATCAGAGCATGGTTTAAGAAATTCATGATTTTTCATTCCTTTATGAACCGTGAATATTAAAAGCTCTCAATTCGTATATATATTGACAAACGGATTTTGTTAATTGCTGTATATACATTATGATGGATTAATGTTTTTCAATTGAAAGTTTTCATGACTTATATTGCTTCCGCCGCCATTTATATGAATTGATATGTTGAGTAATGATTACCTCTAAATTTCCTTTATAGCCATATATATAAATATGAATTGAGATGCCAACTGCTATATAATGATATGTGGTGAAATACGAGATGTCAACTGCTACATATATAAAGAATTGATATGGTGTAAAGTAATGATGATTAAAATTGAAATATATATATTAAGACTCATGCGAAAGTTTTGTGTCAAGATTGAATCATGTCCTATTCTACTTCTGCCGCGTTTGTGTTTTTATCGATATTGATGCATAATATTAATTTTTATCAAGATCAATACAATAAGAATATTATGCTTTGAAATTGTTCTCATGCGAATTGGACACTGTGTTTTTGGCCTCATGCGAATAAGAATACAATATGTTTTTGGCCTCATGCGAATTGGACACTGTGTTCTCATGCGAATAAGAATACAATATGTTTTTGGCCTCATGCCATTGATGGTTTAAATGATTTTGTCAAGGAGGATGTTTCTATTCCCTATTTTACTCGTTTCGCTTGATTTTTTTGGTTTTTTCTCTTCGTTCTGGATCGGTTTCGAGCCGGGAGGCCTAAGGGTAATGGTTCGGCCCGAATCCTTGAGACCTCCTAACTCAGCTCTGTCAACCTTGATCCTTGACGAGTACTCTTTTTCCTCAACTGTTTTGAGGTTTTAACGAGGCTCGGCCCTTAGTCTGCAGCTTTGTGCTTTCAAGGGTTTTTGGTTTTCCGTTGTTTCTTTTTAATAAAATCTTATTTCAGCAGAATTGGACACTGTGGTTGAATTGATTGAATTGTTTTTATGTTTCATATTTATCATTATGATGGTTGATACTTTATATCATGAAATTTGTAGTATTAAGATTTATTTTAATATGATCTGTTAATCACCAAAGTGGTATGATCAGTAAGTGACACGCACCCGTCGTGCGGTACGATCAAAATACTTGTGTATGCCCTAGACGGACAGTACACGCTCCTATTGCTCGCAACCAAAGAACAGTCTTAGCAGCAAGTATAGGGTCGATCCCACGGAGAGTGAGGAACTACTTTACTCTTCGGGTGCACAAATTGAGTTGTCACGGTCTCAACCTGTTTATCTGCACAAGTAAACTTAAACAAAGATCAAATATAACAAGGGGTAAGGTTTACGGTTAGGTCATAACTGTTGTCAATATTTATTTCGGTCATAGGCATACTGATGATCCGTCCATGATCCGTATAAACTCAAGGCGTGGCCCAAAGACATTGGGGCGTTTCAAGAGGTTATACTTCACACTTAGGATGGTTGATCTCATTGTAGTCACTTGGTCCGAAGGTCACACATTCCCCGGTCACAAGGCAGTGCTTCACTTCTCCGTAGATAGTAGCCATACCCGTTACTCACCAAGTATGGCCCTCACCAACCTTCTCTCCCGAGGTCCCCAACTCCGCGCTTTTAGTGACACATGCCTCCTGGACTCAACTATTTCCGGCTTTGTCAGCCGACCAGTCATAGACATGCTACGGCGCCGAGATTGCTTTCCTCGTTTGATAACCATGGCTTTATGCCTCGTCACAGTTGATGGATAGCCTCTAGAGAAGCCCAAGACTGAGGAAGGACAGTGTATCCCATCAATCCTTTCCCCACCTTCCGGATCTACAATGCCTTTTGTGGACGCATCTCAGCTACTCGGTCTTGGGTATACCGGTTGTCACGCCCTGGTATACCCTGGCCTTTGCTTGACACGGACAGCGTTTTACCGAACGGAGATCACCCGTTAGGCCCCTACTGCCCATGGTTTCGAACAGATCCTTCCGGAACCACGAGACTCAACCGAAAGAACAAATGTCTCACGAATGTTTACATATTGACAACAATTGTTTCCACCCCTTAAACCTCACCAAGGGAACTACTCACACATAATGGAAAACATAAATGTGAAACAGAATGAACACATGAATGAAAGGAAATTCGAAATACTTGATATAAAATACCTAAGGCAACAACCTTGGCTTTGTTCGTCACAACGGAATTGAAATACGAAAAGCAAATAAAGTGTTTGGTACGAAAAATGTAAAAGCACTAAAATAAATTATTTCTTGGTGAACTAACAAAAGTCTAAACCTAGAAGAGCACTAAAAACTGATGTGTAAGTGTAGAAATTCGTTCCTCTCCCTAAAACTGCTGTCAAAACTCGCAAGACTCCCCTCTGCCAGCCACACATGCTGAGGTTTATATAGCAGTTCGGTAAACCCTAGCCGGCAGACCAAATCTGGCAGATTATTTCCTTCCATAAATAGCTTGATCCTTGATTTGATTTGATAGATAATGGATCTCCAGCGGATTTGGGGCTGATTTCACATTATTCCAGATCCTTCCATTGCTAGAATTCGCCAGAATCTTCCGGGAAATCTCCTCCACACGTCTTTCCATATATAGCTCCAGCTGCTGACTGCTGTTGACGGGAATGGTCATACTAGCTTCTTTCTTTGGTTGGCCTCATACCAGGTGGTACACTTAGAACGTTCCCGCGCCTCGAATGGTTCTGAGGGGTACTTCGCCGAGCTCTCTTCCTGGTTTATGTATAGCTCATCTGTGCTGACTGCGACTGCTGTTATGGCCTTACCAACTGCTTCCTTCGGTTAGCCTTACACCAGGTGGTACACTTCGGAGATTCCCGCACCTCGAATGGTTCTGAGGGGTACTTCGCCGAGCTCTCTTCCTGATAAGTTTCACTTCTGGAAGTTTGGATAGTTTTGTTTCGGTAATGCCCATTCTGACCACATTTCATGCATATGCCCTTTTCTGAGCTTCCTCCTCCTGAATACTTGTTTTCTCCCCTAGACGACTCAAACAAAACAAAAGAAAGAGAAAAATAGGACCAAATGGCCCAAAAGTCGAAGACGCATCACACCAACACACTTAAACCATACTTGCCCTCAAGTATGCAAGTGGATTCACAAAAGACACCAACGAAAAGAGAAGAAAGAAAAGAAATAAAAACTCAAGACACGAAACTGCACAGTTATCAGTTCAGATCAAACATGCATGCATCATCCGTAATGTCATACTGCAAACCATTGAGCAGTAAAATCACATGTAGAGATAGCAGTTTCTCACACACACTCAAGTGTATGGCTAAGTGTATACTCTCATACTATGCTACATTAGCTCACCTATAGGCTTGATCACGGATTCATAGCAAGTGTTCAAATTGGTATAATTCATCAAAGGGTCTTTTAAAGGTTGTAGTGGGGCATACGGAGTGGAGGTAAGGATTTCTGGATAAGTAGCTTAAAACTTGGTTCCAGTCATACCGACCTATCTTCTTCAGTACTAGCACTCCCACTTCATTTTCTCCCTTTATTCTTGGCACGAATTAATTTAACTTCTTCGATTCAAGCAAATTTATTATTTTATTTTTGTGCCCAGACCTTCCTTTCTCAAGTTTTGCTTTTTCACTTAGAGCAATAAACTTCCCTTTATCTTTTGAATGGTGTGGAAGTCACACCTTTTCATCCATTTCAATTCAAGGGCTTACAAAAGAATTTTATTCGGCTCAAAGTGGTTTAGCAAAGGTTTATCATTTAAAGCTCAAGGAAATAATTCTGGGGCTCTAGATTGAAGAAAATTGCCCTAATCATGTAAGTTATACCAACTAGCTAAAATCCATAAACAAGTTCTAGGGTTACCAAGCAGCATAGTCACACAGAAAATAAATGCAATTTTGGCTCAGATCTCACAGGTGGGAGTATTCAGTATGCTTTCTACTGCTATCATGTGATCATGCTCATCATACCAACAAACCAGTCAAACCAAATAGCATGCATGAATCACCAATACCAACAACATGTGCAGACAGACTCTAACTCAAGACTCAAAAGAAAAACAAAGACTACACTAGGGAGAGAAAACTTATTCGTGGAGTGTGAGGCCTCGGTGGAATGCATCCCAAATGTCCAACAAAATTGCATTGGCATCAGTATGGCGTTGAGATCATGTGTAGCAGCTATGGAGTGGTGGAGAGTGGGCGAATAAATTTCCCGATCCTTTAAAATGCAAAGGTCTTGCCAGTCGGGCAGACCCTGACCAATCATACTGCTGATGCGGTAATCCCTTGACCACCTACTGTATCTCCACCGGCCCCACCTACACACTTTGCTTCGCAAAGTGGGTTTTGATCTTCAATGCATAGGGTCCAGCTCAACTCTTCTGCATGGTTAGTCCTCCAAGAAACACAAAACATAAGAAAAACAAAAGAAAAATGAAACTAAAGCAGTAATGGTCATACCAGCGACCTTATTCTGGGTTGCCTCCCAGTCAGCGCTCTTGTTTATTGTCTCGAGCTCGACGTTACCCATCCCTACATGAGTTGGATCAGGTTGGGCTTCAAGTTCAAGTCAGTCGGGAATGCCAACTGACGTATGGCCTGCGGGGCGGCAGTTGCCATCCAGTGTCTCGCCGTACCGCGTCTCACAGTAGGCGGAAGATGAAAAATGAAGAGTAAAATTGTTACGCGTCACTCCCCGGCAACGGCGCCAATTTTGACACGCACCCGTCGTGCGGTACGATCAAAATACTTGTGTATGCCCTAGACGGACAGTACACGCTCCTATTGCTCGCAACCAAAGAACAGTCTTAGCAGCAAGTATAGGGTCGATCCCACGGAGAGTGAGGAACTATTTTACTCTTTGGGTGCACAAATTGAGTTGTCACGGTCTCAACCTGTTTATCTGCACAAGTAAACTTAAACAAAGATCAAATATAACAAGGGGTAAGGTTTACGGTTAGGTCATAAATGTTGTCAATATTTATTTCGGTCATAGGCATACTGATGATCCGTCCATGATCCGTATAAACTCAAGGCGTGGCCCAAAGACATTGGGGCGTTTCAAGAGGTTATACTTCACACTTAGGATGGTTGATCTCATTGTAGTCACTTGGTCCGAAGGTCACACATTCCCCGGTCACAAGGCAGTGCTTCACTTCTCCGTAGATAGTAGCCATACCCGTTACTCACCAAGTATGGCCCTCACCAACCTTCTCTCCCGAGGTTCCCAACTCCGTGCTTTTAGTGACACATGCCTCCTGGACTCAACTATTTCCGGCTTTGTCAGCCGACCAGTCATAGACATGCTACGGCGCCGAGATTGCTTTCCTCGTTTGATAACCATGGCTTTATGCCTCGTCACAGTTGATGGATAGCCTCTAGAGAAGCCCAAGACTGAGGAAGAACAGTGTATCCCATCAATCCTTTCCCCATCTTCCGGATCTACAACGCCTTTTGTTGACGCTGCTCAGCTACTCGGTCTTGGGTATACCGGTTGTCACGCCCTGGTATACCCTGGCCTTTGCTTGACACGGACAGCGTTTTACCGAACGGAGATCACCCGTTAGGCCCCTACTGCCCATGGTTTCGAACAGATCCTTCCGGAACCACGAGACTCAACCGAAAGAACAAATGTCTCACGAATGTTTACATATTGACAACAATTGTTTCCACCCCTTAAACCTCACCAAGGGAACTACTCACACATAATGGAAAACATAAATGTGAAATAGAATGAACACATGAATGAAAGGAAATTCGAAATACTTGATATAAAATACCTAAGGCAACAACCTTGGCTTTGTTCGTCACAACGGAATTGAAATACGAAAAGCAAATAAAGTGTTTGGTACGAAAAATGTAAAAGCACTAAAATAAATTATTTCTTGGTGAACTAACAAAAGTCTAAACCTAGAAGAGCACTAAAAACTGATGTGTAAGTGTAGAAATTCGTTCCTCTTCCTAAAACTGCTGTCAAAACTCGCAAGACTCCCCTCTGCCAGCCACACATGCTGAGGTTTATATAGCAGTTCGGTAAACCCTAGCCGGCAGACCAAATCTGGCAGATTATTTCCTTCCATAAATAGCTTGATCCTTGATTTGATTTGATAGATAATGAATCTCCAGCGGATTTGGGGCTGATTTCACATTATTCCAGATCCTTCCATTGCTGGAATTCGCCAGAATCTTCCGGGAAATCTCCTCCACACGTCTTTCCATATATAGCTCCAGCTGCTGACTGCTGTTGACGGGAATGGTCATACTAACTTCTTTCTTTGGTTGGCCTCATACCAGGTGGTACACTTCGAACGTTCCCGCACCTCGAATGGTTCTGAGGGGTACTTCGCCGAGCTCTCTTCCTGGTTTATGTATAGCTCATCTGTGCTGACTGCGACTGCTGTTATGGCCTTACCAACTGCTTCCTTCGGTTAGCCTTACACCAGGTGGTACACTTCGGAGATTCCCGCACCTCAAATGGTTCTGAGGGGTACTTCGCCGAGCTCTCTTCCTGATAAGTTTCACTTCTGGAAGTTTGGATAGTTTTGTTTCGGTAATGCCCATTCTGACCACATTTCATGCATATGCCCTTTTCTGAGCTTCCTCCTCCTGAATACTTGTTTTCTCCCCTAGACGACTCAAACAAAACAAAAGAAAGAGAAAAATAGGACCAAATGGCCCAAAAGTCGAAGACGCATCACACCTACACACTTAAACCATACTTGCCCTCAAGTATGCAAGTGGATTCACAAAAGACACCAACGAAAAGAGAAGAAAGAAAAGAAATAAAAACTCAAGACACGAAGCTGCACAGTTATCAGTTCAGATCAAACATGCATGCATCATCCGTAATGTCATACCGCAAACCATTGAGCAGTAAAATCACATGTAGAGATAGCAGTTTCTCACACACACTCAAGTGTATGGCTAAGTGTATACTCTCATACTATGCTACATTAGCTCACCTATAGGCTTGATCACGGATTCATAGCAAGTGTTCAAATTGGTATAATTCATCAAAGGGTCTTTTAAAGGTTGTAGTGGGGCATACGGAGTGGAGGTAAGGATTTCTAGATAAGTAGCTTAAAACTTGGTTCCAGTCATACCGACCTATCTTCTTCAGTACTAGCACTCCCACTTCATTTTCTCCCTTTATTCTTGGCACGAATTAATTTAACTTCTTCGATTCAAGCAAATTTATTATTTTATTTTTGTGCCCAGACCTTCCTTTCTCAAGTTTTGCTTTTTCACTTAGAGCAATAAACTTCCCTTTATCTTTTGAATGGTGTGGAAGTCACACCTTTTCATCCATTTCAATTCAAGGGCTTACAAAAGAATTTTATTCGGCTCAAAGTGGTTTAGCAAAGGTTTATCATTTAAAGCTCAAGGAAATAATTCTGGGGCTCTAGATTGAAGAAAATTGCCCTAATCATGTAAGTTATACCAACTAGCTAAAATCCATAAACAAGTTCTAGGGTTACCAAGCAGCATAGTCACACAGAAAATAAATGCAATTTTGGCTCAGATCTCACAGGTGGGAGTATTCAGTATGCTCTCTACTGCTATCATGTGATCATGCTCATCATACCAACAAACCAGTCAAACCAAATAGCATGCATGAATCACCAATACCAACAACATGTGCAGACAGACTCTAACTCAAGACTCAAAAGAAAAACAAAGACTACACTAGGGAGAGAAAACTTATTCGTGGAGTGTGAGGCCTCGGTGGAATGCATCCCAAATGTCCAACAAAATTGCATTGGCATTAGTATGGCGTTGAGATCATGTGTAGCAGCTATGGAGTGGTGGAGAGTGGGCGAATAAATTTCCCGATCCTTTAAAATGCAAAGGTCTTGCCAGTCAGGCAGACCCTGACCAATCATACTGCTGATGTGGTAATCCCTTGACCACCTACTGTATCTCCACCGGCCCCACCTACACACTTTGCTTCGCAAAGTGGGTTTTGATCTTCAATGCATAGGGTCCAGCTCAACTCTTCTGCATGGTTAGTCCTCCAAGAAACACAAAACATAAGAAAAACAAAAGAAAAATGAAACTAAAGCAGTAATGGTCATACCAGCGACCTTATTCTGGGTTGCCTCCCAGTCAGCGCTCTTGTTTATTGTCTCGAGCTCGACGTTGCCCATCCCTACATGAGTTGGATCAGGTTGGGCTTCAAGTTCAAGTCAGTCGGGAATGCCAACTGACGTATGGCCTGCGGGGCGGCAGTTGCCATCCAGTGTCTCGCCGTACCGCGTCTCACAGTAGGCGGAAGATGAAAAATGAAGAGTAAAATTGTTACGCGTCACTCCCCGGCAATGGCGCCAATTTTGACACGCACCCGTCGTGCGGTACGATCAAAATACTTGTGTATGCCCTAGACGGACAGTACACGCTCCTATTGCTCGCAACCAAAGAACAGTCTTAGCAGCAAGTATAGGGTCGATCCCACGGAGAGTGAGGAACTACTTTACTCTTCGGGTGCACAAATTGAGTTGTCACGGTCTCAACCTGTTTATCTGCACAAGTAAACTTAAACAAAGATCAAATATAACAAGGGGTAAGGTTTACGGTTAGGTCATAACTGTTGTCAATATATATTTCGGTCATAGGCATACTGATGATCCGTATAAACTCAAGGCGTGGCCCAAAGACATTGGGGCGTTTCAAGAGGTTATACTTCACACTTAGGATGGTTGATCTCATTGTAGTCACTTGGTCCGAAGGTCACACATTCCCCGGTCACAAGGCAGTGCTTCACTTCTCCGTAGATAGTAGCCATACCCGTTACTCACCAAGTATGGCCCTCACCAACCTTCTCTCCCGAGGTCCCCAACTCCGCGCTTTTAGTGACACATGCCTCCTGGACTCAACTATTTCCGGCTTTGTCAGCCGACCAGTCATAGACATGCTACGGCGCCGAGATTGCTTTCCTCGTTTGATAACCATGGCTTTATGCCTCGTCACAGTTGATGGATAGCCTCTAGAGAAGCCCAAGACTGAGGAAGGACAGTGTATCCCATCAATCCTTTCCCCACCTTCCGGATCTACAACACCTTTTGTTGACGCTGCTCAGCTACTCGGTCTTGGGTATACCGGTTGTCACGCCCTGGTATACCCTGGCCTTTGCTTGACACGGACAGCGTTTTACCGAACGGAGATCACCCGTTAGGCCCCTACTGCCCATGGTTTCGAACAGATCCTTCCGGAACCACGGGACTCAACCGAAAGAACAAATGCCTCACGAATGTTTACATATTGACAACAATTGTTTCCACCCCTTAAACCTCACCAAGGGAACTACTCACACATAATGGAAAATATAAATGTGAAATAGAATGAACACATGAATAAAAGGAAATTTGAAATACTTGATATAAAATACCTAAGGCAACAACCTTGGCTTTGTTCGTCACAACGGAATTGAAATACGAAAAGCAAATAAAGTGTTTGGTACGAAAAATGTAAAAGCACTAAAATAAATTATTTCTTGGTGAACTAACAAAAGTCTAAACCTAGAAGAGCACTAAAAACTGATGTGTAAGTGTAGAAATTCGTTCCTCTCCCTAAAACTGCTGTCAAAACTCGCAAGACTCCCCTCTGCCAGCCACACATGCTGAGGTTTATATAGCAGTTCGGTAAACCCTAGCCGGCAGACCAAATCTGGCAGATTATTTCCTTCCATAAATAGCTTGATCCTTGATTTGATTTGATAGATAATGGATCTCCAGCGGATTTGGGGCTGATTTCACATTATTCCAGATCCTTCCATTGCTAGAATTCGCCAGAATCTTCCGGGAAATCTCCTCCACACGTCTTTCCATATATAGCTCCAGCTGCTGACTGCTGTTGACGGGAATGGTCATACTAGCTTCTTTCTTTGGTTGGCCTCATACCAGGTGGTACACTTCGAACATTCCCGCACCTCGAATGGTTCTGAGGGGTACTTCGCCGAGCTCTCTTCCTGATAAGTTTCACTTCTGGAAGTTTGGATAGTTTTGTTTCGGTAATGCCCATTCTGACCACATTTCATGCATATGCCCTTTTCTGAGCTTCCTCCTCCTGAATACCTGTTTTCTCCCCTAGACGACTCAAACAAAACAAAAGAAAGAGAAAAATAGGACCAAATGGCCCAAAAGTCGAAGACGCATCAGTAAGTTAGTAAATTTGTATGATTATACTTTAATTACCTATACTTATGTGATGCTTGTTTTAAGAAATTTTATATGGGTAATTAAAATTCATAATTATAAGGCATTAATAATCATCCAAAGGTGGATTGTCTGTTCTTATCAATTATGAATATAAACGTGATAATTGAACATTATACTAAACTATTTAGTATATCCAAAGATAACTAGGTGGTTTTTAAAGTGATGTGTTCATTTATCAATTACGATTAATTCATAAGCATCATGATGAATTTATGATTGTATTTTGTTGTATCGCCCAAAGGAGAACATCAATATACTTTTATTGTTTATTGATCCTGAATCTGTTTTAAGATATTCAAAGCATTAATGCAAATGAGATATATTATCCTTGCAGTGCCTACCCCTGTTGCTCTTCATTCACATGCTTCGTCTGTTCCAGTTTTTAATGGACTCAACTTCTCTAATTGGTCTGAACAAATCCGATTTCACCTTGGTGTATTGGATCTTGATTCAGCACTTGAAGTTGAAGAGCCTGCTATCACTGATACTAGCAGTGCTGCTGAAAAGTCCGCCCATAATGCTTGGGTAAAGTCGAACAAACTGAGCCTTATGTTTATGCGAATGAGTGTAGCAGACAACATCAAGTCTACTATTCCTAAGACTGAAAGTGTTAAGGAATTCATGAATTCTGTGAAAGAACGTTCACAGACTGCTGATAAGTCTGTTGCTGGGACCTTAGCCACTGACCACCATGAAATTTGATGGTTCTCGTAGCATGCATGAACATCTCATTGAAATGACAAACATTGCAGCAAGACTTAAGTCATTGGGGATGAACGTGGATGAGAACTTCCTTGTGCAGTTTGTTATAAACTCGCTTCCCCCTGAATACAGCCCATTCCAAATGAATTATAACACTCTGAAAGATAAATGGAGTGTGAATGAACTTCATGGAATGTTGGTTCAGGAGGAAACAAGGCTTAAGAATCAAGGATCTCATTCTGTTCATTTTACAATGAATCAAGGAGCTGGTAAGAAAGCCTTCAAGAAGAATGGAAAGGGCAAGCATGGACATAAAGTAAATGAGTCAAGTGCCCAAATCCAGAAAAAGGAACTTGACAATCTGAAGTGCCGGTTTTGTAGGAAGCCTGGACACTTTCAAAAGGATTGTCCGAAACGTAAAGCATGATTCGAAAAGAAAGGTATTCTTTTTGTATGTCTCGAATCTAATTTAATTGAAGTTCCTTATAATACTTGGTGGATTGATTCTGGAGGTACCACTCATGTTTCTAATTCGATGCAGGGATTCATTACGACCCGAATCATAAAGGCAAATGAAAGTTACGTTTATATGGGGAATCGAGTCAAAGCTCCAGTTGAAGCTATTGGAACCTATCGTTTGATTTTAGATACCGGAAATCACTTAGATTTATTTGATACTCTTTATGTTCCTTCTATTTCTCGTAATTTAGTTTCAGTATCGAAACTTGATGAAGTTGGTTTTTCCTCTCTGTTTGAGAATGGATGTTATTATTTATCAAAACAAAATCTTCTTATTGGTTCTGGTATTTTAAATGATCGGTTATATAGATTAAAACTGGATGATGTTTTTGCTGAGTCTCTCTTAACCGTGCATCATAATGTTGGAACTAAACGTGGTTCTACTAATGAAAATTCTGCTGACTTGTGGCATAAATGGTTGGGGCATATCTCCAAAGAACGATTGTAAAGATTGGTAAAGAATGAAATCCTTCCCAATTTGGATTTTACTGATCTTGGCATTTGTGTGGATTGCATTAAAGGAAAGCAAACAAAACACACGAAGAAATGAGCCACAAGAAGCACACAGCTTCTTGAAATTATCCATACCGATATATGTGGGCCTTTTGATGTTAATTCTTTCGGAAAGGAAAATACTTCATCACCTTTATTGATGACTTCTCACGTTATGGTTATGTCTATTTGCTGCATGAAAAATCTCAAGCAGTAGATGCCTTGGAGATCTACTTGAATGAAGTAGAAAGGCAATTAGACAGAAAAGTGAAAGTTGTTAGATCCGATAGATGTGGTGAGTATTATGGAAGATATGATGAAAATGGGCAACACCCAGGTCCATTTGCTAAAATCCTCGAGAAACGTGGTATTTGTGCGCAATACACAATGCCAGGTACACCACAACAAAATGGTGTATCAGAAAGGCGAAATAGAACACTAATGAATATGGTTAGGAGTATGCTAAGTAATTGTTCTTTACCCATTTATTTGTGGATGTATGCCTTGAAAACTGCGGCGTACTTATTAAATAGGGTTCCTAGCAAAGCAGTTCCTAAGACTCCTTTTGAACTGTGGACAGGAAGGAAACCTAGTTTAAGGCACCTGCATGTTTGGGGTTGCCCGACAAAAATAAGGATTTATAATCCACAAGAAAAGAAACTGGATGCAAGAACCATAAGTGGTTACTTTCTTGGCTATCCAGAAAAATCAAAGGGGTTTAGATTTTACTGTCCTAATCATAGTATGCGAATTGTTGAGACTGGAAATGCAAGGTTCATTGAGAATGGCGAGATCAGTGGGAGTTCAATTCCACGACAAGTGGATATTAAAAAAGTTAGGATACAAGTTCCTTTAACTTGTGCTTCTAACAGTGTTCCTCCTACTATTGTGCAAAATGATAATGAGGAACACAATTATGAACCCATGATTCAACATGAACCTGTTGTAGAAGAACCACAAGAAATAGTGTTAAGAAGGTCTGAAAGAGCAAGACGACCAGCTATTTCGGATGACTATATGGTTTATCTACATGAAGCAGAAACTGAAGTAAGTGTTAATAAGGATGATCCAGTCTCATTTTCACAAGCCATGAGTTGTAATAATTCTGATGAATGGTTAGATGCCTTGAAAGATGAGATGAAATCTATGGAAAAGAATGATGTCAAAGATCTTGTAGTGATGCCAGAAGGGTGGGAGAGCATTGGTTGTAAGTGGGTCTTTAAGACTAAACTTGATGCTCATGGCAACATTGAACGCTACAGGGCTAGACTTGTTGCCAAAGGTTTTACTCAGATAAGTGGTGTCGATTACAATGAGACATTTTCACCTGTCTCACGAAAGGATTCGTTCAGAATTATTATGGCCTTAGTAGCTCATTATGACTTTGAGCTACATCAAATGGATGTGAAAACTGCCTTTCTTAATGGAGATTTAGAAGAGGATATTTACATGGATCAGCCGGAAGGTTTTGTGGTTAAGGGAAAGGAACACATGAAGTGGAAACTAAAGAAATCAATATATGGTCTTAAACAAGCTTCCCGACAATGGTACTTGAAGTTTAATGATACCGTTGTATCATTTGGATTTAAAGAGAACATCGTTGATCGATGTATATATGTGAAGATCAGTGGGAGAAAGATCATATTTTTGATTTTGTATGTTGATGATATCTTGCTTGCAACTAATGATCTTGGTCTTCTTCATGAGACTAAGGAGTTTCTCTCCAGTAAGTTTGAAATGAAAGATATGGGTGAGGCAAGCTATGTGATAGGAATAGAAATATTTCAAAATAGATCACAAGGAGTGTTAGGCTTGTCTCAGAAAGCATATATCAATAGAATATTGGAGAGATTCAAAATGGAAAATTGCTCAGCATCGCCCGTTCCAATTCAGAAAGGAAACAAATTTAGTCTCACTCAATGTCCTAAAAATGATTTGGAACGGAAACAGATGGAAGCAATTCCTTATGCATCTGTTGTTGGGAGTATTATGTATGCTCAGACTTGTACTCGACCGGATATTAGCTTTGCAGCTGGAATGTTAGGAAGATACCAGAGTAATCCAGGAATGGATCACTGGAAAGCTGCAAAGAAAGTCCTGAGGTATTTGCAAGGGACGAAGAATCATATGCTCACTTATCGAAAATCTGATCAACTCGATGTGATTGGATACTCAGATTCAGATTTTGCTGGATGTGTTGATACAAGAAAATCAACGTTTGGGTATTTGTTCCTATTAGCTGGAGGAGCAATCTCATGGAAAAGTGCAAAGCAATCTGCAACTGTTACATCCACTATGGAGGCTGAATTTGTGGCTTGCTTTGAGGCCACAGTTCATGGAAGTTGGTTGCGGAACTTTATTTCAGGACTTGGAGTAGTTGACAGTATTGCCAAGCCGCTGAAAATTTATTGTGATAATACCGCTGCTGTATTCTTCTCTAAGAACGATAGATATTCCAAAGGTGCAAAACACATGGAACTAAAGTATCTTTCTGTTAAAGAAGATGTCAAGGATAAAAGGATGTCGATTGAACATATTAGCACTAAACTCATGATAGCAGATCCTTTGACGAAAGGATTACCTCCAACGACATTTATTGAACATGTCGAAAGGATGGGTCTATTTGAGGAGTTGTAATGTTCTTACGATAAGTTTTCAACTTTTTGAGCTCTTTATAGTTTTATTCTTGACCATTATCGATATCTTGTTTGTCAGTTTAGTATACATTATGAATGATATAAAGTAACAAGATTTGTCTTGCAAAGAGGCACTTACGTGGACCATTAAAGATCTTTATTATAAGTCATGTTAAATAGAAAACTAATATTGTAGTACATGGAAGGAACTACATCAAGTGAATGAGGTAGAACCGCTATGACTCTTATTAGTATATATTTAATAATGATTTTATGAATGACCAATGAATGTATCTATGTGCACACACTATGATTTTATTTGAACCATTATGTTTAATTCTGTCACTTTGGCCAAGTGGGAGAATGTAAGATTTAATATGTGGCCTCGTGCCATATATAAATTATAAGAATAAGATATTATATTAATATCTTAATTATAGGGTTTAAATAAATATTACTTGTTGGATAAGTTTGGTCAATTAGGGTTTCTGATAACTACCACGTTGGTAGAACGTGTATAAATATATCTACATCAGAAACTGGTCCTCTCACCACCGATAAAAGAAATCACAGAATTATATTCTCTATCGCCTCACGGACGGTTCTGTGCTAAGGAAACGGTCAGGGGAGAGAAACCAATTTCTTCATCATCGATTGCTATGGCTTATCAAGGTTAGTATTCTTATTCACATGAATGTGAAAATCATGAAGTTCTAGATCCATGCTTAAGTTATGTTTACATAGGCATGATGTTGTCGAGCCCATTTTATTGGAGGTGGATCAGATCTACCATTTGGCATGTCCTGCTTACAAGTATAACTCTATCAACACTATCATTCATATCCTATCCTATCACTATGTGATGAAGCACTAAATCACCAACACCTAAACTAGAAGATTGATGGGAGATCGGAACCTGAAGAAGATGGACGGATGGATGTTTCTTTTACTCTTCAATAGAATGGTTCTTTACAACTATCGGAACATACATGTAAAACTTGGGAGAAAAGATCTGTCCCTTCTACTATTACAGGCATGTTATTTATAAGAGATGAAGAGGAGAGGGTAGGATTGTCTTTTCCTTCCTGGCACGTGCTCGGTACGTTCTTGGTGTCGTTGTCACTGGTGATTGTCCTTGCTCCAACGGCCTTGCAGCTTTTGCCTCCTTCAGAAAGTAGTTGGGAAGCTCTTGCCAGTACTTAGCATTTTCGGGCATCCACCTTGAGATGAGTCTGCGCGGCCTTCTTGGCTATGCTGGGGTCTGCGCAGCCTTCTTTGGCTATGCCGGAGTCTGCGCGGTCTTCTTGGCTATGCTGGGGTCTGCGCAGCCTTCTTGGCTATGTTGGCATCTGCGCAACCTTTAAGTCAGCACTGGGATCTTTATCCTTTATCCTGCATTGTTAGTTTCCCAATTTGTACAATAATCGTTATAATAGTTAATCACTAGTGCTAACAGGATATGGGGTACGAATCAGGTGTTGCGCTGGTGGGGGCCTTATCCCTCATCACTATGGTTGCTAAATGTTAGATATTTAAGTTTAATGGTAGCTTAGATCATCGAATACTTCTGTGGAAATTATGTATGCTTGCTTGCTTATCTTCGTGTATTTGTTTGTTCAATTTGTTAGAATTGATGTGTTGTGTGTTTTAGCATGGTTTTGGTTTGATTGTATAGATGGCATGTGATGGGAATTGGATTGTTGGGTCTTGTAGGTTTATGGTGATCCTCTTGAGCATCCTCGACTGCCTGGTGCCCAGCAAGTACTGCCGCTCGAGAATAGATCGACAGGGCAGAGTGTTAATGTGTAGATCAATATGATATTTACCTTCGCCATCGCCCAATATTTCCTCAAAATGCTCTGCCACATGAAATTTGGATTTGATCTCTACATATTCTTTTTCTTCTTCTGCTTGGCCATGACTATTTAGTCTATTTTTCATCTACTTTTTTCTTTCCTCGGAATAAAGGGATTCCCATTGTAGAAATTATTATTGTTTGGAACTCACATCCCTACTGAAAAACCACGGCATGGCTTGATTTGATACATCTACGTATCATTGCTTAATTACTACTTTTTTTTTCTTTGATCAGTGATCACTAGCTATCTATATATATAGGACCATTTAGTTGTTTGATTCTTTATTTTTAGTCTTTATGTTTATGTTTCAGTAGTTTATGTGTTTTCATCTTACCCATCAATAGTAGTAGAATATTTCACTTATGTCCTATTTTATTATTTAGCATACAGTAAATTGAAATGCTTTTATTAAATTATAATTCATACTAGATATTAAAAAGGTAAAATTCAATTTTAAATTAATTTCAAATTGATTTCAATTGAGATTTTTTATGATTTTTTAAAAAATTGATGACTTATAATTGAAATGGCAGTCCCCAAGGGGACACCAAGCAAGCAGTGCGAACTCCTGTTTGTGAACAGTGAGATCTAGAGTTCAAACCCCACCGCTCCCCCTCCCCCAAATTAAAAAAAAAATAAAAAATAAAAAATAATAATAATTGAAATGGCAATTTTGGAATTTTTAAAAAAATAAATGGCCAATTATAAATCTCTCTCTCTCTAGCTATATATATATATAGTTTTGACAGTTTTTTTTTTTTTGGTAAATTTTAGTTCACAAAGACGTGGGTCACTTTTAAAATGCAAATCATGTTACCTTATAAAAAATAAGAAAATAAAAAAGACATGAAAACAAAATAGAACAAACTGCAAATCAGGTGCATAATTGCATTTCTCTCGCAATGTCTCAATATATTTGTATTAGTTTTTTTTTTCCAAACTACAAGAAATCAAGAACGCCTATGTTTTCACTCTTTCCTACGTACGGCAATTAATTTATTTATTTTTCTCTCTCTTTTAATTCTAAGAAAGTTTATTCTTTCTCAATATTATCGTTTTAGTTTGATTATGATAAAATATTCCATATATATTCATCAAATTAAAGATCACGGTGCGAACTTTAATTCAACATACATTATAATATAAATGAATTTAAAATAAAAAATTTATAGAAGTCAAAATTTTCAAACTAATTTTTTTTTCTCTCTATCTTAATTTTGAAACTAATTTTCAAACAAAATTTTCAAACCAATTTTCAAAATTTATAAATTTATGCATATTATCTTTTATCTTTTATCTTTTGATTTTATTTATTTTAAATTCTATATTTTTAAAAAAAATGTTTTATTTAATTTGCCTTTTCTTTTCAATTTTATCTTATTTTTTTAAAGAAAAATTCTGACAATCAATATAAATCTATATAGTACTATATAAAAATACAATTATGAGGATAACATTAAATTTCACTATTTTAATTAGTGAAAAAAATAATCAATATGTATCTTAATTAAAAATCATGACACTATCTTTAATTTGGTGTAATAATCATTAAAAAAATTAGAATGATTCTTCATCTACAAATTTATAATAATTTTAAAAGTGGAATTTGTATTAGTTTTAATATAGTTTGTAGATCAATAATTAGTTGTATCTCTAAAACATACAATTTCTTATATGGTTAAATTTATTTAATTTGTGGTAATGTTTTTGTAGGGATAATTATTTATTCATTCAAAAATATTTGTTATTATGTTTTCTCAATTAAATTTAATATTAGATTGACATTTATATATATAGATTAATAAAAATCACACTTTAAATATGGTTTCCATTAATTTATTTATTTTTAATTTTAAAATTTAGATATAGAGTTGAAATAATTATATGATATAAGAATTATTTTATTGTTACTTACATAGTATAAAATAGACTGACTATTGTAATATACTAATATGTATATACCATTTACAAAAAATCTCAAACTGTGTTACTGTTATCGTAATTTTACTTTTTTCTTATAATGTAATTATTATTTTATGATACTCATTAAATTGAATATTATATTCATTGAATTGATAATATTGTTATTTTACATTACTTCCAATAAAATAATATTTAACCTAACACAAATGATGAAAATTTTGATATATTTGACTAAGTTAAATTTTTAAAAAATATATAAAATAATACTTACTTCGTCTCACTTATCTTGAGCATATTTGTTTTTAAGCACAAAGATTAAGAATAAGGTGTTACGAATGTAAAGTGATAGAGACCGCTTATTTAATTTGTATAGAGAAAGTAGGAATCACATAATATTATCGTAATAAAATAATACTGTTATCGTAATTTTACTTTTTTCTTATAATGTAATTATTATTTTATGATACTCATTAAATTGAATATTATATTCATTGAATTGATAATATTGTTATTTTACATTACTTCCAATAAAATAATATTTAACCTAACACAAATGATGAAAATTTTGATATATTTGACTAAGTTAAATTTTTAAAAAATATATAAAATAATACTTACTTCGTCTCACTTATCTTGAGCATATTTGTTTTTAAGCACAAAGATTAAGAATAAGGTGTTACGAATGTAAAGTGATAGAGACCGCTTATTTAATTTGTATAGAGAAAGTAGGAATCACATAATATTTTTGAAAAATGTGTCATTATAAATGAGACAAATTTAAAAGAAAAGTGTGTGGGATCGAGGGAGTTCTAATCCGTGCATCGCACGGGTGGATGTACTAGTTAAAATAGTGACCCACTCTCGGTTGGCTGCCCCTTTTTTTTTCCTCCCTTCTAGTCATGCATCATAGTGAAATTAATAGCACTCCCCTTCGAGGAAATTTCGACACTTCTTTTGAATGAGTCAAAAAGGCATTTTGGATATTATTGTTTCACATGTTTATAAAATCACACAAAAATGCATAAAGTTTCACATAAAAAATGCATCAAATTGTATAAAAAACGCATTTCAATTTTACAAATTGAGTATTTTCGCCACTTCACCCCCCAAGCCAAAAAATATATATATTTTTTCACAAATCTGATTTTTTGACCGCTTTCCCCCGCGCCCCAAGCCAATTTTTTTTTTCATTTTTTCACAAATCAGATTTCTGAAAAAAGTGCAATGCAATTTTTGTACAATTTAATGCATTTGTGTGTTATGTTATGCATTTTTATGTGAAAACTTTATTCATGAAAAATATGTTTTCTCGGAAAAATCTAAAAAAATTAACAAAAAATATATAAAAAAATATTTTTGTTTTTTTAATATCTGAAAATAATTTTTCGATTTTACCCCTCTGCAGATTTTGCCTTGCAATACCTTGGAAGCTCATTGCCACGTGTCACAATCTTGATGCGCCACATGTCATAAATGTGTGGTCAAGATTTGGTCATACAGTACGACATTAAGCAATGGATTTATGGGAACCCAACCCTATATATATAGATATATATAATTTATTCTTTTTTCCTCAATAATGAGATGTAGTTTTCTTTGAAATGTCAATGGCGTCCCTCTTGACGACAACATTTCGTCGTAGATCACTATCGCTCAATTTAGTTCACACGCAAGTTCTAAAGCAATGCTGATTTTTCCTTAAAAAAGACGACCTCAACCAAAGTCATTTATTTTTTATTTTTATTTTTATTTTTATTTTTATTTTTAAACTAGTGCTATCAAAGTTACATGCATTTTTTGTCATGTGGAGTGGTAAACTTTAGCTCCCGTAACTTTCAAAATGATGTAATATACTCCCTCCGTTTCAATTAAAGTGCCCATTTTGAGCATCCTCGACTGCCTGGTGCCCAGCAAGTACTGCCGCTCGAGAATAGATCGACAGGGCAGAGTGTGAATGTGTAGATCAATATGATATTTACCTTCGCCATCGCCCAATATTTCCTCAAAATGCTCTGCCACATGAAATTTGGATTTGATCTCTACATATTCTTTTTCTTCTTCTGCTTGGCCATGACTATTTAGTCTATTTTTCATCTACTTTTTTCTTTCCTCGGAATAAAGGGATTCCCATTGTAGAAATTATTGTTGTTTGGAACTCACATCCCTACTGAAAAACCACGGCATGGCTTGATTTGATACATCTACGTATCATTGCTTAATTACTACTTTTTTTTCTTTGATCAGTGATCACTAGCTATCTATATATATAGGACCATTTAGTTGTTTGATTCTTTATTTTTAGTCTTTATGTTTATGTTTCAGTAGTTTATGTGTTTTCATCTTACCCATCAATAGTAGTAGAATATTTCACTTATGTCCTATTTTATTATTTAGCATACAGTAAATTGAAATGCTTTTATTAAATTATAATTCATACTAGATATTAAAAAGGTAAAATTCAATTTTAAATTAATTTCAAATTGATTTCAATTGAGATTTTTTATGATTTTTTAAAAAATTGATGACTTATAATTGAAATGGCAGTCCCCAAGGGGACAGCAAGCAAGCAGTGCGAACTCCTGTTTGTGAACAGTGAGATCTAGAGTTCAAACCCCACCGCTCCCCCTCCCCCAAATTAAAAAAACAATAAAAAATAAAAAAATAATAATAATTGAAATGGCAATTTTGGAATTTTTAAAAAAATAAATGGCCAATTATAAATCTCTCTCTCTAGCTATATATATATATAGTTTTGACAGTTTTTTTTTTTTTGGTAAATTTTAGTTCACAAAGACGTGGGTCACTTTTAAAATGCAAATCATGTTACCTTATAAAAAATAAGAAAATAAAAAAGACATGAAAACAAAATAGAACAAACTGCAAATCAGGTGCATAATTGCATTTCTCTCGCAATGTCTCAATATATTTGTATTAGTTTTTTTTTTCCAAACTACAAGAAATCAAGAACGCCTATGTTTTCACTCTTTCCTACGTACGGCAATTAATTTATTTATTTTTCTCTCTCTTTTAATTCTAAGAAAGTTTATTCTTTCTCAATATTATCGTTTTAGTTTGATTATGATAAAATATTCCATATATATTCATCAAATTAAAGATCACGGTGCGAACTTTAATTCAACATATATTATAATATAAATGAATTTAAAATAAAAAATTTATAGAAGTCAAAATTTTCAAACTAATTTTTTTTTCTCTCTATCTTAATTTTGAAACTAATTTTCAAACAAAATTTTCAAACCAATTTTCAAAATTTATAAATTTATGCATATTATCTTTTATCTTTTATCTTTTGATTTTATTTATTTTAAATTCTATATTTTTAAAAAAAATGTTTTATTTAATTTGCCTTTTCTTTTCAATTTTATCTTATTTTTTTAAAGAAAAATTCTGACAATCAATATAAATCTATATAGTACTATATAAAAATACAATTATGAGGATAACATTAAATTTCGCTATTTTAATTAGTGAAAAAAATAATCAATATGTATCTTAATTAAAAATCATGACACTATCTTTAATTTGGTGTAATAATCATTAAAAAAATTAGAATGATTCTTCATCTACAAATTTATAATAATTTTAAAAGTGGAATTTGTATTAGTTTTAATATAGTTTGTAGATCAATAATTAGTTGTATCTCTAAAACATACAATTTCTTATATGGTTAAATTTATTTAATTTGTGGTAATGTTTTTGTAGGGATAATTATTTATTCATTCAAAAATATTTGTTATTATGTTTTCTCAATTAAATTTAATATTAGATTGACATTTATATATATAGATTAATAAAAATCACACTTTAAATATGGTTTCCATTAATTTATTTATTTTTAATTTTAAAATTTAGATATAGAGTTGAAATAATTATATGATATAAGAATTATTTTATTGTTACTTACATAGTATAAAATAGACTGACTATTGTAATATACTAATATGTATATACCATTTACAAAAAATCTCAAACTGTGTTACTGTTATCGTAATTTTACTTTTTTCTTATAATGTAATTATTATTTTATGATACTCATTAAATTGAATATTATATTCATTGAATTGATAATATTGTTGTAACAGCCCGACTCCCGGGAGAATAAGAAATGGCTACTTAATGGGATTTGCTAGACTTTGTTAGAATAAAATGGGTGATATGTTCTTAGATTCGGGTAATACATTGTTAATAAAGGAGTGCCGCAATTGAAGGATAATAAATACAACAATTAAGATAGAAATTTTTCCCAACCAGGATCAAAAGTTCGGAGGTCTGAGACAACAAGATAAGACTTCATACTAGACATACATATATGCGAGGTTCAATTGCTAGAAATGCGATTGCCAAAAGAGTTCATAATAATTAGGCTAGGAATATTTAAAGAGTCATTCTCAAAAGTTATCCACCTAAGTGAATATTATGGCAGCGGAAATTATTATACGAAACTACAGCAACATCCTCCCTCAGCCTCGCACGACACCACCTGCCGCTCAACCTGCAAAAGGTTTTGAAAACAATTGCAGGGCTGAGTACTAATATACTCAGTGGGTTTAGCCATTTGAAAACATTTGTAAATCCATTTAAAAGAATAATCCATGCTATGAACAGTATAACATAGAAATATTTGAAAGCATTCCATGCATACTTAAAATAAATTTGTGGATCCATTTCCAGTCTTCTCTCTATTGGTGCTTCACCTATAATGTGAACATGTGGGAGCAGCCCACAGAGGTCCACTACCATGCATGTTTCAGAAATGGGAGTAACCCAAGTCTGACAGTCTGAGGCAAGTGGGAGCAGCCCACAATACCCCTTTGTGTGTACACAATCCTAACCAGGGCAATCCAATCGCTACGCCGGCTAGGACCCGATCGTTAGATAACATAGGAGCACTTTAAACAATAGAGATATAAGAAACATTTTAACATGGATATTCATTTGCATTTGCATAATACAAGTAGAGTTCAATAACTCAAAGCATACTTTGGAAAATAAAACCCACCTTGATAGGACAAGCCTGTAGATAAAATTTGCACAATTCTCTTCTTGTAAAACCAGTGCTAAAACCTTCTATCAAGTGGACCTACAAGATAATCTAATCTTAATAGGTCGCAAAATATCGTATGAGCTAATAATTCTACCAAGCTGCTAAATCTTAATATTCTACGCCCGGATTTTCAAAACTCAATTGAAAGTCTAAAAAAATCAAAATTATCAAAACATTTTTATTGCATTATTCACTACGCAAATTCATGTCATATCTCAAAATCACATAAGGTAAATAATTACACTTAATAAAATAAATAGTCATATTAATATATCAATTGATTAAGATCTTAACTAAATAATTTTAAGCAAAGCATGATTTAACAAAAATTTAATTAGCCCAACATCTAAAATAAAAATGCAGCCCAATACTCTTATTAAATCAAACTCATCTTGAATTATAATATAGGCCCAAACATTAAATGGTCCAATACCAAAACCCTAGCCCACAACCCATTTCAATAATAAAAGAAAATCACACACACACACACAAACACAAACACACGCACACAGACGCACACACACACACCACACGCACCCTCTCCCTCTCCCTCTCTCCCTCTTCACGCTACTGCCGCCGCCGCCGGACGACGGCGCCGCCCGACGGAGGCCGGCAGCCGGCCCCTCTCTCTCTCCTCTGACTTCTCTCTCTTCTCCCAGTCCTCTCTCTCTCTCCCTCTTCTCCGTCGACGGCAGGGGAAGCCACCGCCGGCGCCGCGTCGACAGCAGCACGGCAGCAGCTGCCGCCTCCTCTTCTTTCTTCCTCTCGGCCGGGCGAGCAGCAGCAACCCGAAGGACCGCCGCGCCGCCGTCCTCGCCACCACCACCTCCGATTCTCCCTCTCAATCTGCCGCCGCTCCCTCTCCCTTCAAACTCCGGTGAGCCACCAGCTGCGCCGCCGCGCTTCAGGCTCCGCCTGCCTCGGCCGCGAGCGGCCGGCGGGCTGCTGCCAAACATGCAGCGCCGCTGCCTCTCCTTTCTTCCAGATCTGGCACCGCCGGCGCCCTCGCTCCGTCCGACAACAGCACAGCAGCAGCAGCAGCAGCAGCAGCGCCGGCGCCGCCTCCTCCTTCCACGCCGAGCAGCCGATGCTGCTCTGCTTCTCCGGCTAAAACCGCCGGCCAACACCCCTCCCCAAAATCACCTCAAAACCCCTATCTCATTCTAACCTTCTAATTTCTTGAAAAGGTGAAGGAAAAATTGTAATCTTTTCTTATGCAAAATTCAGTCTTTTTCTTATGCAAAAATTCAATCTTTTCTTATGAAAAGGGCAAAACACTTGAGAAATAAATATACTTACAGACTGTTCTTTGTTTTTGTGATGTATGGAGTATCAGATTTTTGATTTCTGGGACAGAACTTTCTTGAAGGGATACTTGTGATTTGAATGGATTTTTGGAGAGGGAAGAAAAGCTGATGATAATAGTATTTGCTGTGAATGATCTGATCTTGAGTTTTGGCAGATTTATTCCATGAGAGAAAAATGCATGTAAGGTGATTGGTTCAAAATGTGGTGGATTGCAGATGCATGTAAAGTGATTGGTTCACAATGTGGTGAATTGCAGAGTGAAACATGGCTGAGCAGATTTGGTGATTTAATGAGAATACAATACGTAAATCACTCACCAAAAACAAATTAAATAAATAAAATCAATTTACACTAATATGTGGGCTGGTATACACATATAAAAATGGGCCTAAAAAAAAATATATAGACAATCTAAAAAAATAAATATGCCCAATCTAGTTAGTATAATAGTTCTATCTAGGCCCAATTCAAATTAAAAGTAAATGAAAAAAATAAAAATAAAATAAAATGCAAGATCATTTCCTTTGAGCTCGTTTGGTGTTAAAAAGAAAAGAAATAAATTCATATAGTCACGTATTTGCATTTAATCTCTGTTGGTAAAATTTGATAAAATCTTTTATTAAAAGAAATACCATTTTTTTTTATCAACAAAAATTTTATCCGGGCGAGAATTCACTTAAATAATATTTTAAGTTCAAGTATTCTCGGGAAATCCTAATAGGAAAAATCGGGGTGTTACAATTGTTATTTTACATTACTTCCAATAAAATAATATTTAACCTAACACAAATGATGAAAATTTTGATATATTTGACTAAGTTAAATTTTTAAAAAATATATAAAATAATACTTACTTCGTCTCACTTATCTTGAGCATATTTGTTTTTAAGCACAAAGATTAAGAATAAGGTGTTACGAATGTAAAGTGATAGAGACCGCTTATTTAATTTGTATAGAGAAAGTAGGAATCACATAATATTATCGTAATAAAATAATACTGTTATCGTAATTTTACTTTTTTCTTATAATGTAATTATTATTTTATGATACTCATTAAATTGAATATTATATTCATTGAATTGATAATATTGTTATTTTACATTACTTCCAATAAAATAATATTTAACCTAACACAAATGATGAAAATTTTGATATATTTGACTAAGTTAAATTTTTAAAAAATATATAAAATAATACTTACTTCGTCTCACTTATCGTGAGCATATTTGTTTTTAAGCACAAAGATTAAGAATAAGGTGTTACGAATGTAAAGTGATAGAGACCGCTTATTTAATTTGTATAGAGAAAGTAGGAATCACATAATATTTTTGAAAAATGTGTCATTATAAATGAGACAAATTAAAAAGAAAAGTGTGTGGGATCGAGGGAGTTCTAATCCGTGCATCGCACGGGTGGATGTACTAGTTAAAATAGTGACCCACTCTCGGTTGGCTGCCCCTTTTTTTTTCCTCCCTTCTAGTCATGCATCATAGTGAAATTAATAGCACTCCCCTTCGAGGAAATTTCGACACTTCTTTTGAATGAGTCAAAAAGGCATTTTGGATATTATTGTTTCACATGTTTATAAAATCACACAAAAATGCATAAAGTTTCACATAAAAAATGCATCAAATTGTATAAAAAACGCATTTCAATTTTACAAATTGAGTATTTTCGCCACTTCACCCCCCAAGCCAAAAAATATATATATTTTTTCACAAATCTGATTTTTTGACCGCTTTCCCCCGCGCCCCAAGCCAATTTTTTTTTCATTTTTTCACAAATCAGATTTCTGAAAAAAGTGCAATGCAATTTTTGTACAATTTAATGCATTTGTGTGTTATGTTATGCATTTTTATGTGAAAACTTTATTCATGAAAAATATGTTTTCTCGGAAAAATCAAAAAAAATTAACAAAAAATATATAAAAAAATATTTTTGTTTTTTTTAATATCCGAAAATAATTTTTCGATTTTACCCCTCTGCAGATTTTGCCTTGCAATACCTTGGAAGCTCATTGCCACGTGTCACAATCTTGATGCGCCACATGTCATAAATGTGTGGTCAAGATTTGGTCATACAGTACGACATTAAGCAATGGATTTATGGGAACCCAACCCTATATATATAGATATATATAATTTATTCTTTTTTCCTCAATAATGAGATGTAGTTTTCTTTGAAATGTCAATGGCGTCCCTCTTGACGACAACATTTCGTCGTAGATCACTATCGCTCAATTTAGTTCACACGCAAGTTCTAAAGCAATGCTGATTTTTCCTTAAAAAAGACGACCTCAACCAAAGTCATTTATTTTTTATTTTTATTTTTATTTTTATTTTTATTTTTAAACTAGTGCTATCAAAGTTACATGCATTTTTTGTCATGTGGAGTGGTAAACTTTAGCTCCCGTAACTTTCAAAATGATGTAATATACTCCCTCCGTTTCAATTAAAGTGCCCATTTTGAGCATCCTCGACTGCCTGGTGCCCAGCAAGTACTGCCGCTCGAGAATAGATCGACAGGGCAGAGTGTGAATGTGTAGATCAATATGATATTTACCTTCGCCATCGCCCAATATTTCCTCAAAATGCTCTGCCACATGAAATTTGGATTTGATCTCTACATATTCTTTTTCTTCTTCTGCTTGGCCATGACTATTTAGTCTATTTTTCATCTACTTTTTTCTTTCCTCGGAATAAAGGGATTCCCATTGTAGAAATTATTGTTGTTTGGAACTCACATCCCTACTGAAAAACCACGGCATGGCTTGATTTGATACATCTACGTATCATTGCTTAATTACTACTTTTTTTTCTTTGATCAGTGATCACTAGCTATCTATATATATAGGACCATTTAGTTGTTTGATTCTTTATTTTTAGTCTTTATGTTTATGTTTCAGTAGTTTATGTGTTTTCATCTTACCCATCAATAGTAGTAGAATATTTCACTTATGTCCTATTTTATTATTTAGCATACAGTAAATTGAAATGCTTTTATTAAATTATAATTCATACTAGATATTAAAAAGGTAAAATTCAATTTTAAATTAATTTCAAATTGATTTCAATTGAGATTTTTTATGATTTTTTAAAAAATTGATGACTTATAATTGAAATGGCAGTCCCCAAGGGGACAGCAAGCAAGCAGTGCGAACTCCTGTTTGTGAACAGTGAGATCTAGAGTTCAAACCCCACCGCTCCCCCTCCCCCAAATTAAAAAAAAAATAAAAAATAAAAAAATAATAATAATTGAAATGGCAATTTTGGAATTTTTAAAAAAATAAATGGCCAATTATAAATCTCTCTCTCTCTAGCTATATATATATATAGTTTTGACAGTTTTTTTTTTTTTGGTAAATTTTAGTTCACAAAGACGTGGGTCACTTTTAAAATGCAAATCATGTTACCTTATAAAAAATAAGAAAATAAAAAAGACATGAAAACAAAATAGAACAAACTGCAAATCAGGTGCATAATTGCATTTCTCTCGCAATGTCTCAATATATTTGTATTAGTTTTTTTTTTCCAAACTACAAGAAATCAAGAACGCCTATGTTTTCACTCTTTCCTACGTACGGCAATTAATTTATTTATTTTTCTCTCTCTTTTAATTCTAAGAAAGTTTATTCTTTCTCAATATTATCGTTTTAGTTTGATTATGATAAAATATTCCATATATATTCATCAAATTAAAGATCACGGTGCGAACTTTAATTCAACATATATTATAATATAAATGAATTTAAAATAAAAAATTTATAGAAGTCAAAATTTTCAAACTAATTTTTTTTTCTCTCTATCTTAATTTTGAAACTAATTTTCAAACAAAATTTTCAAACCAATTTTCAAAATTTATAAATTTATGCATATTATCTTTTATCTTTTATCTTTTGATTTTATTTATTTTAAATTCTATATTTTTAAAAAAATTGTTTTATTTAATTTGCCTTTTCTTTTCAATTTTATCTTATTTTTTTAAAGAAAAATTCTGACAATCAATATAAATCTATATAGTACTATATAAAAATACAATTATGAGGATAACATTAAATTTCGCTATTTTAATTAGTGAAAAAAATAATCAATATGTATCTTAATTAAAAATCATGACACTATCTTTAATTTGGTGTAATAATCATTAAAAAAATTAGAATGATTCTTCATCTACAAATTTATAATAATTTTAAAAGTGGAATTTGTATTAGTTTTAATATAGTTTGTAGATCAATAATTAGTTGTATCTCTAAAACATACAATTTCTTATATGGTTAAATTTATTTAATTTGTGGTAATGTTTTTGTAGGGATAATTATTTATTCATTCAAAAATATTTGTTATTATGTTTTCTCAATTAAATTTCATATTAGATTGACATTTATATATATAGATTAATAAAAATCACACTTTAAATATGGTTTCCATTAATTTATTTATTTTTAATTTTAAAATTTAGATATAGAGTCGAAATAATTATATGATATAAGAATTATTTTATTGTTACTTACATAGTATAAAATAGACTGACTATTGTAATATACTAATATGTATATACCATTTACAAAAAATCTCAAACTGTGTTACTGTTATCGTAATTTTACTTTTTTCTTATAATGTAATTATTATTTTATGATACTCATTAAATTGAATATTATATTCATTGAATTGATAATATTGTTATTTTACATTACTTCCAATAAAATAATATTTAACCTAACACAAATGATGAAAATTTTGATATATTTGACTAAGTTAAATTTTTAAAAAATATATAAAATAATACTTACTTCGTCTCACTTATCTTGAGCATATTTGTTTTTAAGCACAAAGATTAAGAATAAGGTGTTACGAATGTAAAGTGATAGAGACCGCTTATTTAATTTGTATAGAGAAAGTAGGAATCACATAATATTATCGTAATAAAATAATACTGTTATCGTAATTTTACTTTTTTCTTATAATGTAATTATTATTTTATGATACTCATTAAATTGAATATTATATTCATTGAATTGATAATATTGTTATTTTACATTACTTCCAATAAAATAATATTTAACCTAACACAAATGATGAAAATTTTGATATATTTGACTAAGTTAAATTTTTAAAAAATATATAAAATAATACTTACTTCGTCTCACTTATCTTGAGCATATTTGTTTTTAAGCACAAAGATTAAGAATAAGGTGTTACGAATGTAAAGTGATAGAGACCGCTTATTTAATTTGTATAGAGAAAGTAGGAATCACATAATATTTTTGAAAAATGTGTCATTATAAATGAGACAAATTAAAAAGAAAAGTGTGTGGGATCGAGGGAGTTCTAATCCGTGCATCGCACGGGTGGATGTACTAGTTAAAATAGTGACCCACTCTCGGTTGGCTGCCCCTTTTTTTTTCCTCCCTTCTAGTCATGCATCATAGTGAAATTAATAGCACTCCCCTTCGAGGAAATTTCGACACTTCTTTTGAATGAGTCAAAAAGGCATTTTGGATATTATTGTTTCACATGTTTATAAAATCACACAAAAATGCATAAAGTTTCACATAAAAAATGCATCAAATTGTATAAAAAACGCATTTCAATTTTACAAATTGAGTATTTTCGCCACTTCACCCCCCAAGCCAAAAAATATATATATTTTTTCACAAATCTGATTTTTTGACCGCTTTCCCCCGCGCCCCAAGCCAATTTTTTTTTTCATTTTTTCACAAATCAGATTTCTGAAAAAAGTGCAATGCAATTTTTGTACAATTTAATGCATTTGTGTGTTATGTTATGCATTTTTATGTGAAAACTTTATTCATGAAAAATATGTTTTCTCGGAAAAATCTAAAAAAATTAACAAAAAATATATAAAAAAATATTTTTGTTTTTTTTAATATCCGAAAATAATTTTTCGATTTTACCCCTCTGCAGATTTTGCCTTGCAATACCTTGGAAGCTCATTGCCACGTGTCACAATCTTGATGCGCCACATGTCATAAATGTGTGGTCAAGATTTGGTCATACAGTACGACATTAAGCAATGGATTTATGGGAACCCAACCCTATATATATAGATATATATAATTTATTCTTTTTTCCTCAATAATGAGATGTAGTTTTCTTTGAAATGTCAATGGCGTCCCTCTTGACGACAACATTTCGTCGTAGATCACTATCGCTCAATTTAGTTCACACGCAAGTTCTAAAGCAATGCTGATTTTTCCTTAAAAAAGACGACCTCAACCAAAGTCATTTATTTTTTATTTTTATTTTTATTTTTATTTTTATTTTTAAACTAGTGCTATCAAAGTTACATGCATTTTTTGTCATGTGGAGTGGTAAACTTTAGCTCCCGTAACTTTCAAAATGATGTAATATACTCCCTCCGTTTCAATTAAAGTGCCCATTTTGAGCATCCTCGACTGCCTGGTGCCCAGCAAGTACTGCCGCTCGAGAATAGATCGACAGGGCAGAGTGTGAATGTGTAGATCAATATGATATTTACCTTCGCCATCGCCCAATATTTCCTCAAAATGCTCTGCCACATGAAATTTGGATTTGATCTCTACATATTCTTTTTCTTCTTCTGCTTGGCCATGACTATTTAGTCTATTTTTCATCTACTTTTTTCTTTCCTCGGAATAAAGGGATTCCCATTGTAGAAATTATTGTTGTTTGGAACTCACATCCCTACTGAAAAACCACGGCATGGCTTGATTTGATACATCTACGTATCATTGCTTAATTACTACTTTTTTTTCTTTGATCAGTGATCACTAGCTATCTATATATATAGGACCATTTAGTTGTTTGATTCTTTATTTTTAGTCTTTATGTTTATGTTTCAGTAGTTTATGTGTTTTCATCTTACCCATCAATAGTAGTAGAATATTTCACTTATGTCCTATTTTATTATTTAGCATACAGTAAATTGAAATGCTTTTATTAAATTATAATTCATACTAGATATTAAAAAGATAAAATTCAATTTTAAATTAATTTCAAATTGATTTCAATTGAGATTTTTTATGATTTTTTAAAAAATTGATGACTTATAATTGAAATGGCAGTCCCCAAGGGGACACCAAGCAAGCAGTGCGAACTCCTGTTTGTGAACAGTGAGATCTAGAGTTCAAATGTCACGACCGGCCCTAATTAAGGATAATTAAGCCGGGGAAACCGTGACTAATGGAGGGAGATTAGAAGCGGGGTAGAAAGGGTATAATCAAACAAGGAAGGATCACATTTCATCATTTAACAAAAGAAATATTTATAATATAACAGAGGTTTAATCGTATAAACTCAAATAACTAGTAAGTTCAGATATCTCTGACTCAGCCAAAATAACATAAAACTTCTGAGTACGCAGCGGAATAAGGTTCTGATTACATGTATGAAGACATGTAACCCTAGAGTTCATTAATACATAATAAGGTAGAAGAATCTCGCTCGTCACTTCATCACCATCGGTAGCTGCTCAACCTGCACATTTAGAAATATATGCAGGGCTTGAGTACAAAAGTACTCAGTGGGCACGTATGCCTAAGTATAAAAATACATGCTTCAAAACTGTAAATTGTCATGCCATAATAAACAGTACAGCAAGGGAGTTTTTCGCTAAAAGGCCCAAGCTTACTAAATTCATTTGTGATTCTTAAAGTTCGACTGCAGTCTAAGTTCTCTTGTAATCTATCATATCTGGAACTGTGTGCCGGAGAGGTGGCCACCTCTCACGGTCACTTGACCGGCCAACCCGCTAGATGACTCACGGTCACTGGTGTACACTAGTCCTGGCAGGATAGCTATCAACTGCTCAGGACCCGAATTCGATTGCATAATAAAAGTCACATCAGATAGATATCATACTGAAATTTAAATATTTTATGGCAAGACAATATTTGAAATAACTTCAATTAATTTAATCATGAGATAACTTGCTTGAACGTAACATTTAAACTCATTTGATATATATGAAAGTAATGCCCACCTGAATAGGCAAAGCCTGTCGTTTAACCTTATATCTGAATCGGAATAGCAGTGCTAATCCTTCTGATGCTCAAAGCCTACAAGAAATCTATTCT
Organism: Salvia miltiorrhiza; assembly: GCF_028751815.1. Classification (NCBI taxonomy): domain Eukaryota; kingdom Viridiplantae; phylum Streptophyta; class Magnoliopsida; order Lamiales; family Lamiaceae; genus Salvia; species Salvia miltiorrhiza. The sequence goes on along the minus strand of NC_080388.1, from coordinate 23,449,579 downwards.
CAATAGGTCTCCTTGAATCTAATCTTAAGTCACGGTGAGTTGCTTAATATTCTATGATTCACTTAGCCGGGTTTTCAAAATTTAATGAATAAATAATTGAAAACATTTCTCTTGAGTTAAGAACACCAACAATATTCTTACTCATATTTCTTTAATAATTGGAATTATAATTAAAACCAATTAAATACTTTTATTGCAAGTAAAAATGCAATTTCATGTCATGCTTAACATATAATAAGTAATTTACTTAAAATATGCACATAATAATAATTTAATATTATTATGAAAACTAGTCTTTGAAATAAATTAATTAAACTAATTAATAGTTCAATTAATTAAAATAGGAAACCATTTAAATAGATGAAATAGGGCCCATGCTTAAATAAATAATAGCCCATATAAATTTAAAAGATGAGGCCCAACTCAATAAAATAGGAATGGCCCAAACTGAATAAAATAAATCGAGCCCAGCTAAATAAAATTAAAAATCGGCCCAGGCTTTTAAAAATCGCAGCCCAAATCTATTTAAAAATCGGCCCATCACTCATAAAAATCGGCCCAAATACTCGGCCCAAATCATTGAAATAAATCGACCCAAATCATTGAAATAAATCGGCCCAAATGAGAGCCCATCACCCAAACCCAACTTTCAAGCCCAACAACCAAAACCTACATCTATTCTTCCTCAAACTCACGCCGCTCCATCACTCTTCCTCACGAAAAACACACGCACACACTCACACAAAAACTGAATCTCTCTCTCTCTCTCTCTCACGGTTCACGCCAACCCGCCGCCGCAGCCTTCCTCCGGCGAAGAGCCGGCGACTGGACCTCTCCCTCTCCCTCGTTTTCCCTCTACCTGCACAACCCGACAGCCGCAGCATCTGGAACCAACCACCGTCTCTGTCTCCCTCTCGGATTCAGGCTCGCCGAGCCCTTGCTCAACTCTGGCCGACGGCAGCAGCTTCATGCCGCCACCATCGCCGCCGAAGCTTGCCGTAGCAACAGCGGCAGCCGCTGACGACGCTCGGCTCTCCCCTCTCTCATCTCCCTCATCGCACCTGTTGCTGTTTACCACCTCCACCATGGATTTTCTCCTCTTAAATGGAAGCTTATAACTAGTGAGGAACTGTTTCAGGAGATGAGGATCTCCACGAAAAATATCAAGGTATATTGGAATCAGGTCAAGTATGGGTTCGCCAGCAGACAAATTACTAAAATCAAGGATGTAGCTTGGAACCCAAGAAAGCTTATGATTATTGCTGTTGTTAGATCTGCTAATATACGTGCCCTCTTCCGCACAAGGCTCAGAAAGCTTTTTCTCCAATGTAGAATCTGAGTAAGGCATCATGTAAATATTATCGTCCATAACATCAGAGTGTATCCAGGTGTAAGATCTGCATTCTGCCTCATGCTCCAATTGATCAAATAATACATGTAAGTCACGAGGGATGTAGTCATCAACTTTCTCTATCAGTTTACTAGGTATCGGATCACCCCACTCAGCCAAGCGTCTCACAACATTCTCCCTTTTTCTGTTTAGGATGCTTATAAATAACTCCAAATCAGCTGGATGGCCAATCTTATCCAGACCATTTTCTGATAACCCACTACAACATAATGGCTGAATATGATCTTCTCTGACCATGGGAGCGGCAGCCGCTGACGACGCTCGGCTCTCCCCTCTCTCATCTCCCTCATCGCACCAACACCCACAGACGCCATCCCTCATACTCTCTCTATTCTCCGGCGACGCAACAACAAAAGCTGCCGCCGACCGGTGACTCCGACTCTCTCTGAATCGACGAGAAGCAGGAGCATCAAGCCACCGCCGCCGTCGCCAATCCTCCCTCTTCCGTCCTCCCTCGATTCTCAACCCCAGCTCTCTCAACTCCCCCTGTTCTAGGTTCGGCAGCCGCGGTCAGTGGCTCCACGCCACCACCGTCAGCACACCTCTCTTCCATCGCCCTCTCTGCCTTTCTCTCTTCGGCTGGTAACAGCCGCCCTCCGTGGTGCTCGCCGGAGGAGCAGCAGCGACAAGCCGCACCACCCTCGGCGTCGCAGCCACCACGCCACCGTCGACAGCAGCAGCAGATGAGGCGGGCTGCCACCGGCGCCCTTCCCATTCGCTCAAGACCGAAAATTTAAAACAGGGCTTCAAGACTAAATCATTTCTTTTCATTTTATTAAAGAAAAACATGTTTCATATGTAGTATATAAACACAGATGGTATGCACATGTATATGAATGCTTTGTTCAAAAGTCTTCATTCAATTTATAAGTGAGAGTAAGTGACGTGCATACACAAAAACATGAATTGTTGTCTGCTGTACATTAGAGGTTTGAGTACTGGAGGAAATCACTGAAACTGAATTTGGGGTGCTAACCGTGAATGGAGGTGAAATGGGCAGAGTGATTTGTAGATGAAGTCTTTAGAGCTTTCAGCTGAGTTTGTGGAGTCCGTGTGGTATAGCTGAACTTCTGTGGGTGTAGCTCCGCACTTAGTTCCTTGGTATGTAGGAGAAATGGTGAGTGGAAGGGAAAGGGGGGGGCAATGTATCGTGTGAGTGGGGAGAGTGGAAAGGGTGAGTGGAAGTGAAAAGTGTGAGTGGGTGGGAGTGAAAAGTGTGAGTGGGGAGAGTGGAAAGTGTGAGTGAAAGTGAAATAAAAATATAATAAAAAGTCTTCCGGTTTGTACTATAAAAACTGTAATAATCGTTCAGTGTTCGTTTAAACAAATAGCTCGTGTAGATGCTAAATGTTAAATTAAATAAATATGCAATGCATATTAATTCAATAACTAAATTTACAAATGTTTTCGTACATTATTTTTGTTGGAATTAAAAAAAATAAATTCATTTTCTTTATATCCGGCGTGAATCATCTTACTTCTAAGTTCGAAAATAAATTCTAAATTTAGCTCGAGGAAACGGGGTATTACATTCCTCCCTCCTTAAAAAAATTCCGTCCTCGGAATTGCATATCTGGTATTCTAGCTTGTGATACTAGTCATTCGTTTCATTCATCTCTTTTGTGGCCTTTTCCATCCTGTGATGGTTCCACTACATGACGAGAACAATATTATTGCCTCGTAAAACTTGAACCTTGCGATCAAGTATCTGGACTGATTTGTCTTCATAACTTAGGTCCTGGCTAGGACTCCTTTATCGTGCTTAATCACATGCTTTGGATTAAACACATACTTTCTTAACTGAGAGACATGAAACACATTGTGCACGTCTCCAATACTGGGTGGCAATGCCAACCTTTAGGCTACAGGGCCTATCTTATCTAGGATCTCAAAAAGTCCTATATAACGGGGTTGTAACTTGCCCCTCTGTCTGAAACGTATAACTCCCTTTGAGGGAGGAACTTTGAGGAAAAATCGATCCCCAACATTGAATTCTAACTCCGATCGGCGTTTATCGGCGTAAGACTTTTGTCTATCTCGAGCTTCTTTGATTCTTTGCTTGATGTGGTCGACTTTCTCAACCATCTGTTGGACCAGTTCAGGACCTAACAGTTTTCTTTCACCCACTTCATCTTAGTAAAGTGGTAAACTACATTTTCGGCCATACAAGACCTCATCTGGATTATTCCAAATGTTGCTTGATAACTGTTGTTATAAGCAAATTCTTCGAGAGGTAACAAATTCTCCTAACTTCTACCTTTGTCTGCGATAATTGCGATATGACGTGATAGATACAGGTACACCGTGAAGGCGTACTATCTCTTTGACATATAACTTTGCAAGTTTCTCCAATCCAAATGTCATTTGAATTGGTAGAAAGTGCGCTGACTTTGATAATCGGTCTACTATGACGTTATATCTCTTTTCATTCTTGTTCACCAGAAAATTTTCTTTAAATTCTGGTGCATTTTTCTACTGTCTGGATGTGCAGTGTATGGAGTATCATGAGCCTTGCTCATAATCTCGTTCTTTAATTCTTCTTTGTGTGGCACACACAATCTTTCACCAACCATAAGTGAGTTATCATTTGCTTCAGTGAATCCTTTCGTTTCATTCGTTCTTGCCGCGAGACGCATCTTCTCCAAGAACCAATCTTCTCTTTGTGCTTTGCACAATTCTTTCTCTCAAATCAGGTTTAGTTGTCAGCGCAACTACTTAACCCGATACTGAATCTGGGGAATAAACAATCTCTAAACTGAGTGAGGCGAACTCACGAATCAGCTCCTTCTGTTGGGTAATGAAATACCCTAGCTTAGCCTTCGTCTTTCGACTCAGGGCGTCAGCTACTACATTTGCTTTTCCTGGATGGTAACTGATGGTGCAATCGTAATCCTTTACTAATTCGAGCCATCTTCGTTGTCTCATGTTTAAATCATTTTTGCTCGAAAAAGTACTTTAAACTCTTATGATCTATAAAGATCTTACACTTAACTCCATAGAGGTAGTGTCTCCAAATCTTCAGCGCGTGCACAATGGCTGCTAGTTCTAAATCATGAATCGGGTAGTTCAGCTCATGGGGCTTCAATTGACGAGACGTATATGCTATCACTTTCTGATTTTGCATCAACACGCAACCCATTCCTAGTTTCGAGGCATCAGTGTACACCTCAAATTCTTCATTCTCTCCTGGTATTGCTAACACTGGTGCAGTAGTCAGCCTAGTCTTGAGTTACTTAAAACTTTGTTCGCACTCTTCAGACCAAACGTATTTAGTCCCTTTTCTCAAAAGTTGAGTCATTGGCCTAGCCAATTTCGAGAATCCTTCGATAAATCTTCTGTAGTAACCTGCTACACCGATAAAACTTCTAATCTCATTGACATTTGATGGTGCCTTCTATTCCTTGACTGTTTCGACCTTGGCGGGGTCTACTTTGATTCCTTCAGTCGACACTATGTGACCGAGAAACATAACTTCCTTTAACCAAAATTCACACTTGTTGAATTTGGTAAACCATTTCTCATTGCGCAGGGTTTTGAGTACGATGCGTAAGTGCTCTTCATGTTGTTCTTCGGTCTTAGAGTATACGAGGATGTCGTCATTAAACACTAAGACAAAACTATCGAGATACTGATGGAAAACTCTGTTCATTAGGTCCATGAAAACTGCTGGGGCATTCGTTAAATCTAAGGGCAACACTGTGAACTCGTAAAGTCCATAACGCGTTCGAAACGCTGTCTTTGGAATGTCTTCTCTTTTCATCCTGAGTTGGTGGTAATCAGATCTTAGGTCAATCTTGGAAAACACACCGGCTCTTCTCAACTGATTTAACAGGTCGTCTATCCTCGGAAGAGGATATCTATTCTTATGAGCTTGCTTCAACTTCTTATAATCAATACACATCCTTAGTGTATCATCTTTTCTTTGACATCTTTAATTAGTGCTCCCCATAGTGACATACTATGTTGCATGAAACTAGGTCTGGTGAAAATTTGGTAATTCATTGGGAAAAATATCTTTGTACTCTCAAATCTGTTGAACTTCCTTAATTGTTTCCTTCGTCCTAAGTCACCTTCTCAGATTGACTAGGGAATTCTAACATCAAACTTTTCTCATCGTCTTCGTAACTTTCACTTCGAGGATTAATGGCACTCCTTCTGCCATGTAAACTCATTTTCCCATTTCCAAATGGTTATTTAATGGGGGTTTCTAAGTTTCCATTGTGGTGGCGTTCCAACTTTATTCTTGTTGTAGCTTCCGGCACTTTAGCCAAAGCATTCACTCTCGTAGCTTGAGCCTACTAGCCTTGGGGTTGGTTATATCTTAAGTTTAGTTCCAGTGTTTTCCTTCTATTTCAGGGTTTCCTCTATTTCTTTCATTCCATTTCATTTTCTTTACCTCCCTCTTGAGGTGGTGTACATATCTTGTTTGTGCGTGAACTTTCTCCTTCTCCAATTGTTGTGGTGACTCGGTGGTGAGAGTCTCGTTAATTGCTTGTTCCTTCGTAATGTCTCCCTGGTTCACTAAGAAAATTGAATATCTCATGCCGCGATTCATTTACGAACTCCTTTACGCATTTCTCATTATTGTCCACCATGTGGACCACATATTGACAGCTGGTTGAAAACTAATGACAAACTGAGTAATTCTAATCGCTACTATACTTATCGTGATAAAAATATTCTATTGTGACAACTATATAGTGCGAGTCTATATATATTGTAGTGATGCTCTACCTCGAGATCAAAAATCTTAATTGACAATCACCGAGATCTTAGTCATGTGGCCAGACCCAACAAAACGAATCACTCAGTCAAATGGGAGCTTCGCCCCCAATCATGTCAACTTCTTATTCATGTAAGTCTCTGATCAAACTTCTAATTTAAAACTTACTAGTAAGTACTTCATCATAAGTCATTGATACCATGAAAGTCCATTCTATGCCGTTCTAGCAAAGCTATCACGATTGACATCATAATCATAAGCAACATAAGTTCTTATGTGAAAAACTTAATCTCACCGCTATTGAAATAGCTCAAATGAATCCTTAGTCTTAAGACAGTGCCTCTATATTGTAACATCTCTATGTTAAACATTTTTATCTTACCAGTCTTTACTCAAACGGTTAAATCGATCAACGGTGCTATCACGATTAACATTCTCAAAGCATTATTGGATGGTACTCAAACGGTTTGTAAGAGGACCCATCATTCTAATCGTATAGGCAGTTAGCCTAAAACGACAGCATAAAGCTTTCTCTTTCATTCATACATACATACATACTTCTGTTTCTTTTGAAACCTTAACATATATGGACATTTAAAGTCCCTTTCATGAAAACTTTGCTTGTGCCGAAAAGATTCAAAGAATCTAACTCGACCATACATCTGGTATTCGTGAAAGGCTCGATAGTCCTAAACACGACTTTAACTCATCTTATCGTTAAGGGCTCAGATTACTGTTGTCCCATCTCCTCTTTCCTTTGAAATTCTGATTATGATTTTGATCATGTGGAGGTGCGGGCGCAGGTACAGTTGCAGGTCTTTCTCCTGGCATGGCTGCCTCAATGTCTAACGCTCGGCTGAGCGACTCAGTGTAGGACAATCCTCCGTGGCCTGCCAAAGCCATCCTAATCTCGTGCCTCAGACCGGCACAAAACTTTTTAGCCATCTTCTCATCTGTGTCAACTTGTTCCGGCGCATATCTAGACATATCGCAGAACATCCTGTCGTATTAAATTACCGACATCTTTCCTTGTTTCAGAATTATAAAATTCAGCCTCCTTTTTCTTGCGGTAGCTCTTGGGTATATACTTGTTATATATACCGGCTTTGAATTGTTCCCAAGTCAGGTTTCCTATCTGCTCTGCTGTCATCGTTTTCATCCTTGCTTCCCACCAGAAATCAGCTGACCCAGTCAACTGAAAAGAACACACAAGTTAGGCGCTCTTGGTCAGTGCAGCGAAAAAGCTGAAAATGCACTAAATCTTTCGCACACATGTCTCAGCTTGGCTGGATCTCTTGTCCCACTGAAGACAAGTGGACTTTGTTATAGGAATAGTTCATCTATTCTATGTTCTGGTTGTATGGGTGGTGAGGCCATGTTTTGTTCTAGCCCTGGTACTGGCCTCTTCCATCATCTCAAAGAATTCTTTCCCCTTCTCTTGGACGCCTTTGCTTTGTTGGCATTTCGATGAGTCGACATATAGTCAACAATGTAATACACATATGCGTATCATCGATTCTGTAAATTGTTTTCTTGATTCTCAAATCTCGCTCATACTCTTCCTCATGAAGGTATAAAAATAACATAGCGGAAGTGACTTGCCGCAAAAAAAAAAAAAAAAAAAAAAAACTGATAGGGTTGCTACATAGACATGGGAAATTAGTATCAATGAAGACTATTTTATCAACAATTGAATATAGATCTGATGATCAATCCAAGCATTATATATGATGAACTGGCTATCTAGCAAGGTTATCATGAACGAGCTCAGTCCGAAATGCCCTATGAACCAACGTTTCCCTACTAATACTAGTCAAAGTAACTAAGCCAACATTGAGGCATACAAAAGCATCGAAATGATCATCATTTTCGAAATACACAACTAACGTCCTACTAAATGCATAAGAGATTGTCTGCATGCATTACGTGCTTGACCCTTGAGTTGAAGCATATGTGTTTGACTGATTAATCTGATGAGTACCTGTTTGTCCTCGGTTTACAGAAAATCTACCAACAGCTAGTAGATCGCAATGATTAAAATCACAAATGACAATTAGGCAAAGTGTTCCAATAATTTGCCAAACAATTGAAAATGAATAACCATAGGGTAGAAATGAATTGACTGAAAGGTCGAAGCGAAATGACCTAATAGTCTGAACCCGTTTGGCTTTTCATATGAAGGTTTAAAATATATAGGTTTAAAGACCCATATGTGACGACTACTGAGATTTTGGCCATGTGGACTGGCCAGGTCCGACACAACTACTTCTCAGTCACTCGGAAATACTTTTCCGAACTTGGCAACTCTTGTTCCTTGGCTGCAAAAGGTATATTTGGTCTAAAATCACCACTTTCTTCTTAATATCTTGAACATGTCCTTGAAAATATTCTAGAGCTTCTCAAACTTGGAGTCTGCCTCCTAGTTTAGTGCAATCCTTAAACATCTTCTATAGGCGAAATAAGGTAGGCTCGACCTTACTCAACAATGTTCCTCTATATGATCTTAATGTAGTACTTCTAGTACTTAGTGTTCCTTTACATAGCGCTTGAAATGCAACCATATAATTTGAAGCACTCTTCCGTGTTATTGCAAAAGACCTTCTGAATCATCACGCGTTCAATAAGGAAATAGCTTTTGCTCATCTGAGCACCTTTATAGGATATGTGTCTCCATGTGTAATGCTAAGTCATGGAATGACCTTAGTCAATGCTCTCATTGCGGCTACCAGACTAAATGCATAATCCAAGACGTTCTAACTGAGGCGATGTCCTCGATAGGTTAAGGTATATATACTTATCTTGAGTATATCCTTAGGGTCTCATTAGAATCTTAATTCATTTGTTTCAGCATTGATCTACTGTCGGCGCTTCTAGCTATTATTAAACTCTAAACCATCTTCGAGAACTTCTCTCGTCTTACACACTTGCGTAAACTTTTATGATCAATCATAATGGTTGGTAACTGTTAGTACCCATATCACATCTCGTCTTTCCAATTCGTAGTAGGTGATCGTAATCAATAGGGATTCTCAGTCATGTCCTTATCTATTGCGATAGGTACTGTAAGTAGAATGGTTCCGAATATCTGAAACTATAATCTGATAGCTTTAATCGTAATATTATAACATCATATACAAAGCATTTTGACCCCTCGTAAGTCTAACTCTGAAGTTCATACATGAATCATGAAGGTTATCCTCAAGCCATAGCTAGTGATAATCGAGGCTAGAAGTGAGTCTCAACTTGTTAGGGATTAGCTAACTGATTACATAAGTCACACTCATCGCTATAAGCAATATCATACTTAAACTATCATTGAATAAGGCAATAGTCGATTAGGTGTTCCGTCTCGCGTGAACAACCTGAATGAAGAACAATGCCTGCGTCAGTGATTCGTGCGTGGCACTCCGCTTGCACTACTTTCATTGGATTCTCTTCCTCTTTCTTAGCTCTTCACCATGGCTATAGTGAAATATAACTGAGTTTCTAGCTTCTATTGTTCTTCTCGTAACAGTGATCATGCATTCTTAACGCATCTAAGTTCATTGAGATATCTAATCAATCAATAAAGCATAAAACTTGAATGTAAGCATCAGTACATTCTTATAAAACGTGAACTTCTCAATGGTTTAAAATCATTACCACCTTCTTTCTTGCTGAGCATGATGATGTGATGAAGTGATGAGCTTTGGTTGACTGACTCGTATATACTAGTGATCATACTAGAAAAATGGGCTAACTCTAGGGTTCAGAGCAAATGAACTGCTCTGATACCACTCTGTCACGACCGGCCCTAATTAAGGATAATTAAGCCGGGGAAACCGTGACTAATGGAGGGAGATTAGAAGCGGGGTAGAAAGGGTATAATCAAACAAGGAAGGATCACATTTCATCATTTAACAAAAGAAATATTTATAATATAACAGAGGTTTAATCGTATAAACTCAAATAACTAGTAAGTTCAGATATCTCTGACTCAGCCAAAATAACATAAAACTTCTGAGTACGCAGCGGAATAAGGTTCTGATTACATGTATGAAGACATGTAACCCTAGAGTTCATTAATACATAATAAGGTAGAAGAATCTCGCTCGTCACTTCATCACCATCGGTAGCTGCTCAACCTGCACATTTAGAAATATATGCAGGGCTTGAGTACAAAAGTACTCAGTGGGCACGTATGCCTAAGTATAAAAATACATGCTTCAAAACTGTAAATTGTCATGCCATAATAAACAGTACAGCAAGGGAGTTTTTCGCTAAAAGGCCCAAGCTTACTAAATTCATTTGTGATTCTTAAAGTTCGACTGCAGTCTAAGTTCTCTTGTAATCTATCATATCTGGAACTGTGTGCCGGAGAGGTGGCCACCTCTCACGGTCACTTGACCGGCCAACCCGCTAGATGACTCACGGTCACTGGTGTACACTAGTCCTGGCAGGATAGCTATCAACTGCTCAGGACCCGAATTCGATTGCATAATAAAAGTCACATCAGATAGATATCATACTGAAATTTAAATATTTTATGGCAAGACAATATTTGAAATAACTTCAATTAATTTAATCATGAGATAACTTGCTTGAACGTAACATTTAAACTCATTTGATATATATGAAAGTAATGCCCACCTGAATAGGCAAAGCCTGTCGTTTAACCTTATATCTGAATCGGAATAGCAGTGCTAATCCTTCTGATGCTCAAAGCCTACAAGAAATCTATTCTCAATAGGTCTCCTTGAATCTAATCTTAAGTCACGGTGAGTTGCTTAATATTCTATGATTCACTTAGCCGGGTTTTCAAAATTTAATGAATAAATAATTGAAAACATTTCTCTTGAGTTAAGAACACCAACAATATTCTTACTCATATTTCTTTAATAATTGGAATTATAATTAAAACCAATTAAATACTTTTATTGCAAGTAAAAATGCAATTTCATGTCATGCTTAACATATAATAAGTAATTTACTTAAAATATGCACATAATAATAATTTAATATTATTATGAAAACTAGTCTTTGAAATAAATTAATTAAACTAATTAATAGTTCAATTAATTAAAATAGGAAACCATTTAAATAGATGAAATAGGGCCCATGCTTAAATAAATAATAGCCCATATAAATTTAAAAGATGAGGCCCAACTCAATAAAATAGGAATGGCCCAAACTGAATAAAATAAATCGAGCCCAGCTAAATAAAATTAAAAATCGGCCCAGGCTTTTAAAAATCGCAGCCCAAATCTATTTAAAAATCGGCCCATCACTCATAAAAATCGGCCCAAATACTCGGCCCAAATCATTGAAATAAATCGACCCAAATCATTGAAATAAATCGGCCCAAATGAGAGCCCATCACCCAAACCCAACTTTCAAGCCCAACAACCAAAACCTACATCTATTCTTCCTCAAACTCACGCCGCTCCATCACTCTTCCTCACGAAAAACACACGCACACACTCACACAAAAACTGAATCTCTCTCTCTCTCTCTCTCACGGTTCACGCCAACCCGCCGCCGCAGCCTTCCTCCGGCGAAGAGCCGGCGACTGGACCTCTCCCTCTCCCTCGTTTTCCCTCTACCTGCACAACCCGACAGCCGCAGCATCTGGAACCAACCACCGTCTCTGTCTCCCTCTCGGATTCAGGCTCGCCGAGCCCTTGCTCAACTCTGGCCGACGGCAGCAGCTTCATGCCGCCACCATCGCCGCCGAAGCTTGCCGTAGCAACAGCGGCAGCCGCTGACGACGCTCGGCTCTCCCCTCTCTCATCTCCCTCATCGCACCTGTTGCTGTTTACCACCTCCACCATGGATTTTCTCCTCTTAAATGGAAGCTTATAACTAGTGAGGAACTGTTTCAGGAGATGAGGATCTCCACGAAAAATATCAAGGTATATTGGAATCAGGTCAAGTATGGGTTCGCCAGCAGACAAATTACTAAAATCAAGGATGTAGCTTGGAACCCAAGAAAGCTTATGATTATTGCTGTTGTTAGATCTGCTAATATACGTGCCCTCTTCCGCACAAGGCTCAGAAAGCTTTTTCTCCAATGTAGAATCTGAGTAAGGCATCATGTAAATATTATCGTCCATAACATCAGAGTGTATCCAGGTGTAAGATCTGCATTCTGCCTCATGCTCCAATTGATCAAATAATACATGTAAGTCACGAGGGATGTAGTCATCAACTTTCTCTATCAGTTTACTAGGTATCGGATCACCCCACTCAGCCAAGCGTCTCACAACATTCTCCCTTTTTCTGTTTAGGATGCTTATAAATAACTCCAAATCAGCTGGATGGCCAATCTTATCCAGACCATTTTCTGATAACCCACTACAACATAATGGCTGAATATGATCTTCTCTGACCATGGGAGCGGCAGCCGCTGACGACGCTCGGCTCTCCCCTCTCTCATCTCCCTCATCGCACCAACACCCACAGACGCCATCCCTCATACTCTCTCTATTCTCCGGCGACGCAACAACAAAAGCTGCCGCCGACCGGTGACTCCGACTCTCTCTGAATCGACGAGAAGCAGGAGCATCAAGCCACCGCCGCCGTCGCCAATCCTCCCTCTTCCGTCCTCCCTCGATTCTCAACCCCAGCTCTCTCAACTCCCCCTGTTCTAGGTTCGGCAGCCGCGGTCAGTGGCTCCACGCCACCACCGTCAGCACACCTCTCTTCCATCGCCCTCTCTGCCTTTCTCTCTTCGGCTGGTAACAGCCGCCCTCCGTGGTGCTCGCCGGAGGAGCAGCAGCGACAAGCCGCACCACCCTCGGCGTCGCAGCCACCACGCCACCGTCGACAGCAGCAGCAGATGAGGCGGGCTGCCACCGGCGCCCTTCCCATTCGCTCAAGACCGAAAATTTAAAACAGGGCTTCAAGACTAAATCATTTCTTTTCATTTTATTAAAGAAAAACATGTTTCATATGTAGTATATAAACACAGATGGTATGCACATGTATATGAATGCTTTGTTCAAAAGTCTTCATTCAATTTATAAGTGAGAGTAAGTGACGTGCATACACAAAAACATGAATTGTTGTCTGCTGTACATTAGAGGTTTGAGTACTGGAGGAAATCACTGAAACTGAATTTGGGGTGCTAACCGTGAATGGAGGTGAAATGGGCAGAGTGATTTGTAGATGAAGTCTTTAGAGCTTTCAGCTGAGTTTGTGGAGTCCGTGTGGTATAGCTGAACTTCTGTGGGTGTAGCTCCGCACTTAGTTCCTTGGTATGTAGGAGAAATGGTGAGTGGAAGGGAAAGGGGGGGGCAATGTATCGTGTGAGTGGGGAGAGTGGAAAGGGTGAGTGGAAGTGAAAAGTGTGAGTGGGTGGGAGTGAAAAGTGTGAGTGGGGAGAGTGGAAAGTGTGAGTGAAAGTGAAATAAAAATATAATAAAAAGTCTTCCGGTTTGTACTATAAAAACTGTAATAATCGTTCAGTGTTCGTTTAAACAAATAGCTCGTGTAGATGCTAAATGTTAAATTAAATAAATATGCAATGCATATTAATTCAATAACTAAATTTACAAATGTTTTCGTACATTATTTTTGTTGGAATTAAAAAAAATAAATTCATTTTCTTTATATCCGGCGTGAATCATCTTACTTCTAAGTTCGAAAATAAATTCTAAATTTAGCTCGAGGAAACGGGGTATTACATCAAACCCCACCGCTCCCCCTCCCCCAAATTAAAAAAAAAATAAAAAATAAAAAAATAATAATAATTGAAATGGCAATTTTGGAATTTTTAAAAAAATAAATGGCCAATTATAAATCTCTCTCTCTCTAGCTATATATATATATAGTTTTGACAGTTTTTTTTTTTTTGGTAAATTTTAGTTCACAAAGACGTGGGTCACTTTTAAAATGCAAATCATGTTACCTTATAAAAAATAAGAAAATAAAAAAGACATGAAAACAAAATAGAACAAACTGCAAATCAGGTGCATAATTGCATTTCTCTCGCAATGTCTCAATATATTTGTATTAGTTTTTTTTTTTCCAAACTACAAGAAATCAAGAACGCCTATGTTTTCACTCTTTCCTACGTACGGCAATTAATTTATTTATTTTTCTCTCTCTTTTAATTCTAAGAAAGTTTATTCTTTCTCAATATTATCGTTTTAGTTTGATTATGATAAAATATTCCATATATATTCATCAAATTAAAGATCACGGTGCGAACTTTAATTCAACATATATTATAATATAAATGAATTTAAAATAAAAAATTTATAGAAGTCAAAATTTTCAAACTAATTTTTTTTTCTCTCTATCTTAATTTTGAAACTAATTTTCAAACAAAATTTTCAAACCAATTTTCAAAATTTATAAATTTATGCATATTATCTTTTATCTTTTATCTTTTGATTTTATTTATTTTAAATTCTATATTTTTAAAAAAATTGTTTTATTTAATTTGCCTTTTCTTTTCAATTTTATCTTATTTTTTTAAAGAAAAATTCTGACAATCAATATAAATCTATATAGTACTATATAAAAATACAATTATGAGGATAACATTAAATTTCGCTATTTTAATTAGTGAAAAAAATAATCAATATGTATCTTAATTAAAAATCATGACACTATCTTTAATTTGGTGTAATAATCATTAAAAAAATTAGAATGATTCTTCATCTACAAATTTATAATAATTTTAAAAGTGGAATTTGTATTAGTTTTAATATAGTTTGTAGATCAATAATTAGTTGTATCTCTAAAACATACAATTTCTTATATGGTTAAATTTATTTAATTTGTGGTAATGTTTTTGTAGGGATAATTATTTATTCATTCAAAAATATTTGTTATTATGTTTTCTCAATTAAATTTCATATTAGATTGACATTTATATATATAGATTAATAAAAATCACACTTTAAATATGGTTTCCATTAATTTATTTATTTTTAATTTTAAAATTTAGATATAGAGTCGAAATAATTATATGATATAAGAATTATTTTATTGTTACTTACATAGTATAAAATAGACTGACTATTGTAATATACTAATATGTATATACCATTTACAAAAAATCTCAAACTGTGTTACTGTTATCGTAATTTTACTTTTTTCTTATAATGTAATTATTATTTTATGATACTCATTAAATTGAATATTATATTCATTGAATTGATAATATTGTTATTTTACATTACTTCCAATAAAATAATATTTAACCTAACACAAATGATGAAAATTTTGATATATTTGACTAAGTTAAATTTTTAAAAAATATATAAAATAATACTTACTTCGTCTCACTTATCTTGAGCATATTTGTTTTTAAGCACAAAGATTAAGAATAAGGTGTTACGAATGTAAAGTGATAGAGACCGCTTATTTAATTTGTATAGAGAAAGTAGGAATCACATAATATTATCGTAATAAAATAATACTGTTATCGTAATTTTACTTTTTTCTTATAATGTAATTATTATTTTATGATACTCATTAAATTGAATATTATATTCATTGAATTGATAATATTGTTATTTTACATTACTTCCAATAAAATAATATTTAACCTAACACAAATGATGAAAATTTTGATATATTTGACTAAGTTAAATTTTTAAAAAATATATAAAATAATACTTACTTCGTCTCACTTATCTTGAGCATATTTGTTTTTAAGCACAAAGATTAAGAATAAGGTGTTACGAATGTAAAGTGATAGAGACCGCTTATTTAATTTGTATAGAGAAAGTAGGAATCACATAATATTTTTGAAAAATGTGTCATTATAAATGAGACAAATTAAAAAGAAAAGTGTGTGGGATCGAGGGAGTTCTAATCCGTGCATCGCACGGGTGGATGTACTAGTTAAAATAGTGACCCACTCTCGGTTGGCTGCCCCTTTTTTTTTCCTCCCTTCTAGTCATGCATCATAGTGAAATTAATAGCACTCCCCTTCGAGGAAATTTCGACACTTCTTTTGAATGAGTCAAAAAGGCATTTTGGATATTATTGTTTCACATGTTTATAAAATCACACAAAAATGCATAAAGTTTCACATAAAAAATGCATCAAATTGTATAAAAAACGCATTTCAATTTTACAAATTGAGTATTTTCGCCACTTCACCCCCCAAGCCAAAAAATATATATATTTTTTCACAAATCTGATTTTTTGACCGCTTTCCCCCGCGCCCCAAGCCAATTTTTTTTTTCATTTTTTCACAAATCAGATTTCTGAAAAAAGTGCAATGCAATTTTTGTACAATTTAATGCATTTGTGTGTTATGTTATGCATTTTTATGTGAAAACTTTATTCATGAAAAATATGTTTTCTCGGAAAAATCTAAAAAAATTAACAAAAAATATATAAAAAAATATTTTTGTTTTTTTTAATATCCGAAAATAATTTTTCGATTTTACCCCTCTGCAGATTTTGCCTTGCAATACCTTGGAAGCTCATTGCCACGTGTCACAATCTTGATGCGCCACATGTCATAAATGTGTGGTCAAGATTTGGTCATACAGTACGACATTAAGCAATGGATTTATGGGAACCCAACCCTATATATATAGATATATATAATTTATTCTTTTTTCCTCAATAATGAGATGTAGTTTTCTTTGAAATGTCAATGGCGTCCCTCTTGACGACAACATTTCGTCGTAGATCACTATCGCTCAATTTAGTTCACACGCAAGTTCTAAAGCAATGCTGATTTTTCCTTAAAAAAGACGACCTCAACCAAAGTCATTTATTTTTTATTTTTATTTTTATTTTTATTTTTATTTTTATTTTTAAACTAGTGCTATCAAAGTTACATGCATTTTTTGTCATGTGGAGTGGTAAACTTTAGCTCCCGTAACTTTCAAAATGATGTAATATACTCCCTCCGTTTCAATTAAAGTGCCCATTTTGAGCATCCTCGACTGCCTGGTGCCCAGCAAGTACTGCCGCTCGAGAATAGATCGACAGGGCAGAGTGTGAATGTGTAGATCAATATGATATTTACCTTCGCCATCGCCCAATATTTCCTCAAAATGCTCTGCCACATGAAATTTGGATTTGATCTCTACATATTCTTTTTCTTCTTCTGCTTGGCCATGACTATTTAGTCTATTTTTCATCTACTTTTTTCTTTCCTCGGAATAAAGGGATTCCCATTGTAGAAATTATTGTTGTTTGGAACTCACATCCCTACTGAAAAACCACGGCATGGCTTGATTTGATACATCTACGTATCATTGCTTAATTACTACTTTTTTTTCTTTGATCAGTGATCACTAGCTATCTATATATATAGGACCATTTAGTTGTTTGATTCTTTATTTTTAGTCTTTATGTTTATGTTTCAGTAGTTTATGTGTTTTCATCTTACCCATCAATAGTAGTAGAATATTTCACTTATGTCCTATTTTATTATTTAGCATACAGTAAATTGAAATGCTTTTATTAAATTATAATTCATACTAGATATTAAAAAGGTAAAATTCAATTTTAAATTAATTTCAAATTGATTTCAATTGAGATTTTTTATGATTTTTTAAAAAATTGATGACTTATAATTGAAATGGCAGTCCCCAAGGGGACACCAAGCAAGCAGTGCGAACTCCTGTTTGTGAACAGTGAGATCTAGAGTTCAAACCCCACCGCTCCCCCTCCCCCAAATTAAAAAAAAAATAAAAAATAAAAAAATAATAATAATTGAAATGGCAATTTTGGAATTTTTAAAAAAATAAATGGCCAATTATAAATCTCTCTCTCTCTAGCTATATATATATATAGTTTTGACAGTTTTTTTTTTTTTTGGTAAATTTTAGTTCACAAAGACGTGGGTCACTTTTAAAATGCAAATCATGTTACCTTATAAAAAATAAGAAAATAAAAAAGACATGAAAACAAAATAGAACAAACTGCAAATCAGGTGCATAATTGCATTTCTCTCGCAATGTCTCAATATATTTGTATTAGTTTTTTTTTTTCCAAACTACAAGAAATCAAGAACGCCTATGTTTTCACTCTTTCCTACGTACGGCAATTAATTTATTTATTTTTCTCTCTCTTTTAATTCTAAGAAAGTTTATTCTTTCTCAATATTATCGTTTTAGTTTGATTATGATAAAATATTCCATATATATTCATCAAATTAAAGATCACGGTGCGAACTTTAATTCAACATATATTATAATATAAATGAATTTAAAATAAAAAATTTATAGAAGTCAAAATTTTCAAACTAATTTTTTTTTCTCTCTATCTTAATTTTGAAACTAATTTTCAAACAAAATTTTCAAACCAATTTTCAAAATTTATAAATTTATGCATATTATCTTTTATCTTTTATCTTTTGATTTTATTTATTTTAAATTCTATATTTTTAAAAAAATTGTTTTATTTAATTTGCCTTTTCTTTTCAATTTTATCTTATTTTTTTAAAGAAAAATTCTGACAATCAATATAAATCTATATAGTACTATATAAAAATACAATTATGAGGATAACATTAAATTTCGCTATTTTAATTAGTGAAAAAAATAATCAATATGTATCTTAATTAAAAATCATGACACTATCTTTAATTTGGTGTAATAATCATTAAAAAAATTAGAATGATTCTTCATCTACAAATTTATAATAATTTTAAAAGTGGAATTTGTATTAGTTTTAATATAGTTTGTAGATCAATAATTAGTTGTATCTCTAAAACATACAATTTCTTATATGGTTAAATTTATTTAATTTGTGGTAATGTTTTTGTAGGGATAATTATTTATTCATTCAAAAATATTTGTTATTATGTTTTCTCAATTAAATTTCATATTAGATTGACATTTATATATATAGATTAATAAAAATCACACTTTAAATATGGTTTCCATTAATTTATTTATTTTTAATTTTAAAATTTAGATATAGAGTCGAAATAATTATATGATATAAGAATTATTTTATTGTTACTTACATAGTATAAAATAGACTGACTATTGTAATATACTAATATGTATATACCATTTACAAAAAATCTCAAACTGTGTTACTGTTATCGTAATTTTACTTTTTTCTTATAATGTAATTATTATTTTATGATACTCATTAAATTGAATATTATATTCATTGAATTGATAATATTGTTATTTTACATTACTTCCAATAAAATAATATTTAACCTAACACAAATGATGAAAATTTTGATATATTTGACTAAGTTAAATTTTTAAAAAATATATAAAATAATACTTACTTCGTCTCACTTATCTTGAGCATATTTGTTTTTAAGCACAAAGATTAAGAATAAGGTGTTACGAATGTAAAGTGATAGAGACCGCTTATTTAATTTGTATAGAGAAAGTAGGAATCACATAATATTATCGTAATAAAATAATACTGTTATCGTAATTTTACTTTTTTCTTATAATGTAATTATTATTTTATGATACTCATTAAATTGAATATTATATTCATTGAATTGATAATATTGTTATTTTACATTACTTCCAATAAAATAATATTTAACCTAACACAAATGATGAAAATTTTGATATATTTGACTAAGTTAAATTTTTAAAAAATATATAAAATAATACTTACTTCGTCTCACTTATCTTGAGCATATTTGTTTTTAAGCACAAAGATTAAGAATAAGGTGTTACGAATGTAAAGTGATAGAGACCGCTTATTTAATTTGTATAGAGAAAGTAGGAATCACATAATATTTTTGAAAAATGTGTCATTATAAATGAGACAAATTAAAAAGAAAAGTGTGTGGGATCGAGGGAGTTCTAATCCGTGCATCGCACGGGTGGATGTACTAGTTAAAATAGTGACCCACTCTCGGTTGGCTGCCCCTTTTTTTTTCCTCCCTTCTAGTCATGCATCATAGTGAAATTAATAGCACTCCCCTTCGAGGAAATTTCGACACTTCTTTTGAATGAGTCAAAAAGGCATTTTGGATATTATTGTTTCACATGTTTATAAAATCACACAAAAATGCATAAAGTTTCACATAAAAAATGCATCAAATTGTATAAAAAACGCATTTCAATTTTACAAATTGAGTATTTTCGCCACTTCACCCCCCAAGCCAAAAAATATATATATTTTTTCACAAATCTGATTTTTTGACCGCTTTCCCCCGCGCCCCAAGCCAATTTTTTTTTTCATTTTTTCACAAATCAGATTTCTGAAAAAAGTGCAATGCAATTTTTGTACAATTTAATGCATTTGTGTGTTATGTTATGCATTTTTATGTGAAAACTTTATTCATGAAAAATATGTTTTCTCGGAAAAATCTAAAAAAATTAACAAAAAATATATAAAAAAATATTTTTGTTTTTTTTAATATCCGAAAATAATTTTTCGATTTTACCCCTCTGCAGATTTTGCCTTGCAATACCTTGGAAGCTCATTGCCACGTGTCACAATCTTGATGCGCCACATGTCATAAATGTGTGGTCAAGATTTGGTCATACAGTACGACATTAAGCAATGGATTTATGGGAACCCAACCCTATATATATAGATATATATAATTTATTCTTTTTTCCTCAATAATGAGATGTAGTTTTCTTTGAAATGTCAATGGCGTCCCTCTTGACGACAACATTTCGTCGTAGATCACTATCGCTCAATTTAGTTCACACGCAAGTTCTAAAGCAATGCTGATTTTTCCTTAAAAAAGACGACCTCAACCAAAGTCATTTATTTTTTATTTTTATTTTTATTTTTATTTTTAAACTAGTGCTATCAAAGTTACATGCATTTTTTGTCATGTGGAGTGGTAAACTTTAGCTCCCGTAACTTTCAAAATGATGTAATATACTCCCTCCGTTTCAATTAAAGTGCCCATTTTTTTTCGAACCGGAAGATTAATATTTTTTTTTTTTGAGAAAACGGAAGATTAATATTGAATGTTATGCTTTAAAATTTAATATTATTAAATGCCTTTTTTTATCTCAATTAATGAGTTAATAACAACAAATTTTTAAACAACACAATCCATTAAATAACACATCCAAATTTAAATTAAAGTTCACCATATTTGTAATATTTCCGCCGTTTCAGGAGCTGATGAGGCGCTGGAAGCAGTTGTTAGTAGGATTTCCATAAACGGATGCAATACTTTCTTCATACCCTGTCCCAACCAGGCGTCTTGTTCATGAGCATGTCCCATCTTCAAGCCATGGTTTTGAGCAATATTCAGGAATTTCAATCAAATTTCTTGGTAATCCAGAACCAAGTTACAAAATTAGAAGAAATTTTGACAGCATCACAAGCAAAGACGATATTGATCAGTAATAAGCAGCAAGATTCACTTTGATAAAAAAAAAAAAAAAAAAAAGCAGCAAGATTCACACCCAACACTATACGAATGTAATCAGCTAGCATCATTCTCCTCTCATTCAAACAAATTCATTCGTGTCACAGGAGGGTTAGGTTAGAGTGAGACGGCAAGGGTTAGAATGATGCAAAGAGATGAGAGAGGGTTTAATTAGGCTGCTCTAATTCTTAATTAAGTGGAATTAATTAAACTTAAAACTTTTCTATTTTAGATTTGGGCAACTTAATAGTGGAATAAATAAATATAATAATATGTTTGCGTGTGTTGGCCAAGCGATAAGGGGTTAATGCCTAAGGCCAAACGTCTTGGGTTCGAGTCCCCTGTGACGCGGTCTTTTAATTTCTTTATTTAATATTGTAAATTTATCAATATATATATATATATATATATATATATATATATATATAGGGGAGGGCTAGAATAAAAACACTCTTAAGTGTATAAAATATAAATAATTTTCAGCCCTTAGATCATCAAGATCTACGGTTGATTCGTAACCCTTTTGGATGAATTCGTGGTCCTGGGTTCGAATCCCAAAGGTAGCAAAAAATTATTTTTCACAATTCGTAACCATGTTGGATGAATTCGTAACCCTGTTGGATAAAATTCGTACATTAAAAAACGTTTATATTTATATTTTAAAAAGTGTTTTTACTGTAGCCCTCCCCTATATATATATATATATATATATATATATATATATATATATATATAATATAGCCACTTTTATTGAAAGGGGGTAGCGGAGGGAGTATATTTTTGTAACTTCCAAATGTGTGAAAATATTTTAGTCCTAGAAAATGATGAGGTGATCTTTTAATTTCTTTATTTAATATTGTAAATTTATCTAAAAAATAAAATAAATAAATATAATAATATAGCCACTTTTATTGAAAGGGGGTAGCGGAGGGAGTATATTTTTGTAACTTCCAAATGTGTGAAAATATTTTAGTCCTAAAAAATATGAGGTGGTCTTCTGTGCACTCGGGTGCAAAATAACACTAACACTTACTCTAAATGACACTAATATGTTATATAAATAACACTGTCGCGAAATTACACTAACACTATATTGAAATGATAGTACTAACATTAAATGATACTATCATGTTATTGAAATGACACAGTACATCCGGGTGCACCGTGCACCCGGGGAGAATTTGTGAAAAATGATTGAAGAGCTACACGTGCCTTTGAAAACTCAAGGGGATTATAAATGCCACCAATTAAAATAGTGACCCACACTCGGTTGGCTGCCCCTTTTTTTCTCCTCCCTTCTAGTCATGCATCATAGTGAAATTAATAGCACTCCCCTTCGAGGAAATTTCGCCACTTCTTTTGAATGCTTCAAAAAGGCATTTTGGATATTATTGCTTTCCACTTCATGCAAGCCGGATAAAGACCGAAATTTCTCCCAGATGAGATAATTTCAGAAATTATAAAATTTAATTAATAAGACGAAAAATCTATTTATTTAATTGTCGAAGTCCTCTACAAAGAATCCATTTATATAAGAAAGTTATGTATCGTTTAAAACCCAGTTTCTTTCCATTAAACTGCTACTCTTGAGCTAAACCAGTCATGCTGCCTCTGCAACTAATCTCTATCTTCCTACTTGTCTCACCACTATTCTCCGCCGCTCCAATTGCCAAGCTCGGATGCCTGGATCGCTGCGGGGATTTACCCATTCCATATCCATTTGGAGTCGGGTCAGATTGCTTCCTCGACTCGTATTTTAACATCGACTGCAATACTTCCACTCACCCTCCAAAAGCTTACCTCTCAATTATCAATAAACAAGTGATTGAAATCAATCAAACTTATATTCGTCTCTTAAACCCCTACATGATTTCAGCTTGCTATGGTTTGTCAGTAAATGATCAACATAGTTTGAGTGTGAACTTGTCCGGAACTCCCTATACGTTTTCGTATGAAAACGTGCTCACCGCCATCGGCTGCGATGATATGGTGCTGCGATCCAACGGAAGTTCCGTCTTTGGAGGCTGCTCGGCGTTTTGTGCCGACAAGAATGATACAGGCGGCGTCGGGTACTGCCCATATCATGGTTGTTGCCAGGACAACATGTTTGAAGGTAATGTTCAACCATAGATAAATTGATGTATTTTTTTTTCTTGAAGAACTGTGTAGTGTTTCTTTATTTGATAAATTTATTATTGAAAAAATAATTAATAATAAAAATTTATCCCCTCTTTTATTTTCTATTATTTTTTATAAATGATAATTTCATTGTTTTATCATTCATTCTTTTCTCAATATTATCCCTTCGTTTTTTGTCAAAATGAGAAATGAGAAATGTTGATCTTTTTTTTTTGTTTTTGGGGAAAACGAGGGAAAAGTAAGAGAAAATTTAAAGGAATTTGTTTTTTTGTTATAGCTCGTTTTCTCATTATAAATGTATCAACTCATTATTTATCTCAAATATCATATATATCTCAAATATCATATATATGTCCACAATATATAATTATCTTTCTTCTCACTTAAAAAGTTATCTTTATTCTCTCTTCTACTTTTGTGACAAATATACTATCAAAACTCTTTAACAATCGAAAATTTCGTTTGTTAAATTACCAACCCTAGTGACCGTTTTGTTCTTTTTAACGACCGAATATTATTTTAATAACAATCGAAAATTTGATCATCAATAATTTTTTATTTTTTATTTATTTAATGACTGAAATTTTGGTTTAATAATATATATATATATATATATATATATATATATATATATAAAGAAACAATAGGGCCGGATGGCCCTATTGGTGATTGAAACTTAAATTTTGTCCACAAAATTTAAAATATCAATATTTGGCCATCTTTTATGTGCTCTACCTAATCTACCCTTTAACCCAACAGATCCAACAACTTCCTTTGACCCGGATCCAGATTTAGGGATTAACCCATGCCTTGTCTACCCCCCAGACCCCCGACCCCACCCACCCCCCCCACCACCCACCCCCAAGCCAATTTTTTTTTTTTTTACTTCCACTGCCTTGTGTACCCCCCAAGACCCCCGACCCCACCCACCCCCCCACCCATCCCCCCCCACCACCCACCCCCAAGCCAAAAAAAAAATTTTTTTTTACTTCCACTGCCTTGTCTACTCCCCCAGACCCCCGACCCCACCCACCCACCCCCCCCCACCACCCACCCCAAGCCAAGAATTTTTTTTTTACTCCCACTGCCCTGCCTACCCCCTGACCCCCGACCCTACCCCCCCCACCCACCCCCAAGCCAAAAGGAACTTTTTAAACACTTCCCCTAGGCTTTAGATATTCCATTTAGGGTTTAGATTATCCATTTAGGGTTTAGATGTTCCATTTAGGGTTTAGATTATCCATTTAGGGTTTAAATGTTCCATTTAGGGTTTAGATGATGCTGTTGTTTCTATATTTGTTCTGCATGTTTGGCACTTATGGCACTAATAGTGCCATAAGTGCTAAAAAGACCATTTTACTTTATTTTATTTTGGATTTTCGTTGGCACTTATGGCACTAATAGTGCCATAAGTGCCATAAAATAAAATAATAAAGTAAATTTTTTTGGCTTGGGGTGGATGGGGTCGGGGGTCTGGGGGGTAGACAGGGCAGGGGGAGTAAAAAAAAAATTCGTTGGCACTTATGGCACTTATAGTGCCATAAGTGCCTAACCCGACCCGCGTGCCTGATCTTACTCGGCACGCGACCCGTGCTCCTGACCCTACCCAGTCCGCCCAATTAAGGGCAAAAACGTCCCAAAGCTATAAAAATGGCCAAAATTTATGTTTTTTCAATGAGTGGCCATAATTTGTGTTTTATGATTCATTTTGGCTATTCCAAAATTTTCTCTCTCTATATATATATATATATATATTTTAAAGATAACAATTTTGAAATAAACCCTAGTTAATAATGACAAAATTAAACTAAAGTTTACAAAGTTGAAATTGGAGAAAAAATATACTCTCTCGTCCATGAAAGAACTTTCAAGGAGAATGTGACACGAGTTTTAAGAAAAAGTTGTGTGTATTGAGATATGGGCAAAAATTGTTGAGTGTCTTGAGAGTGGTGAAAATGTGTTATAACTATAGTCCAAATATAAGTTGGAAACTTTTTCGTGGACGTCCCAAAAAAAAGTAGAAATTTTTTTATGAACAAAGAGAATATAAGAAAATAAACAAAATTAAAAATGAGACATCAAGTGTGATATACTGAATCTCAATTCATTTTTAATTAGAAGTATATAAATATTAATAATATTTTTTTGGGGGGATGTACTTGCATCCCCATGCTCCAAAGTAAATCGCCGGCGTAAATACGCCACCGGGCAATCACACGTTCTTCTATGTAAACTACCTAGTTCCTCAGCCGTCCCACACCATTTTCCATCCCCTTCTACTAATTTCCAGCCACCACCACCTTTTTCCTCGACCGCCATCTCTTACCTTCTCTTATTATCCACAAATAAAAAAAAGCTTTAATTTTTGTTGGAGATTTTGAAAATTAATGATACAAGCAGTAGGTGTCTGTGGCAGGGTGATGCAAGAGACATCGACTTTCATCCGACAATGTGAGCTTGTTTGGGTGGCAGGGATGTAGGATCGTTTAGTACTAGGATTTACTATATTTGATTTGAGATACTGGAGTTGCAAATTTTATGTTCTTAGAAGAAGTTGTGGACATGTTGTAGAGAGATCAAGTTGTAGAGTCTATATCCTTTGGACATGTTGCTATAGCCAACAAGTATGCATTTTATACTTGTTCTATCAAGCTTTTGTCTTTTTTTCTTTTGGAATTTGAGCACAACAGATTGACCCATAAATTCTCAAATGTTTGACTGATGGTTTTCTTCCACTTCAAACTTCAATTGGAGTTCTATTCATCACGACTTTTGTTGGACACCGATTCATTAAGTGGACAACAGTATGAACAACATCTGCCCAAAAAATTTTAAGCAATCCTTTGGCATGAATCATAGATTTTGCCATTTCCATCACTGTTCTATTGTTTCATTCGGACACTGCTGAAATGGAAATTTTATTGAGAAAAAAGAAAAAAGGAAAAACCTTGAAAGCACAGGCGCAGACAAGAGGTCGAGCCTCAGGAAAGAGAGCTAAAAAACACAACAAAGGAAAAAAACCACAGCTGAAAAGGAAAAGAAAAGGAAAAAAATAAAGTACGAAAACCCTTGAAAGAACGGGCGCAGACCCACAGAAAACCCTAACAAAAAGAGACAAACCAAAAAATGAAACAAGACGGGAAAGGGAAAAAGCCGTCGACAGACGAACGACAAAGCACAGGAAAAACAAAAGCTGCTTAGTCCACAGAGCTGAGGCTGTCCTGGTCTCCGAGCAGAGGCTGCACTGGCCTCGGAAAAGAAGCTACACTGGCACTGAGCAGAAGCTGCTCTGGCCTTTGAGCTGAAGCTGCTCTGGCCTCTGAGCTGGTGTTGCATTGGCCTCAGAGCTGAGGCTGCACAGCCCTCCGAGTTGAGGTTGCTCTGGCAACCGAGCTGTCTCTGCTCTAGCCACCGAGCTGAATCTGCTCTGGCCACCGATTGGTCTCTGCTCTGGCTTTCGAAGCTGAAGCTGCTCTGGCCACCGATCGGGCTTTGCTCTGGCCACCGAGCTAAGCTGCTCTGGCCACTGTCTCTGCTCTGGCCACCGAGCTGAATATGCTCTGGCCACCGATCAGTCTTTGCTCTGGCCTCTGAGCTGAAGCTGCTCTGGCCACCGATCGGGCTCTGCTCTGGCCACCGAGCTGAGCTGCTCTGGCCACCAATTCGTCTCTGGCCCCTGAGCTGAAGCTACTCGGCACCGATCTGTCTCTGCTCTGGCAATGATCTTCCGTTCGGACACACCATTTTTTTGTGGTGTATATCCAATACTTCTTCTTCACAATACTTGGTGAACTGATTTGAAGTATACTCTTTCAATTGTCACTTCTTAGGACTTTGATGGTACTCCCACTTTGATTCTCTACTAGAATCTTAAATTTCCTAAATTTCCGAAAAACTTCAAATACTTCGGATTTTTGCTTCAAGAAGTAGACCCAAGTCATACTAGTAAAATCATCATACGTATTTCCACCACGAGAATTTATCGACATTGGTCCAGACACGTCGGTGTGTACAAGCTCCAAAGGCTTCTTCGCTCTCCAGGCAACTCCTTTTGGAAACGATTGTCGGTGATGCTTTCCAAGTGCACATCCTTGACATACGTGTTGCATCTCTTCAATTTTTGGAAAACCATGGACCATATTCTTATTATGTAGTAGCTTGAGACTATTAAAATTCAAATGACCAAGTCTCAAATGCCATAATCATGATTCATCCATTACTGGAGCTTGCATTGCCACATTTTCAGCATATTTGACTGTGAGTGGGAAGTTGCGACTCTTCTTCATTTGAATTTTTGCAACAATCTGCTCCGGCTCATCTTTATCAAGTGTAACGCATGAATTTCCTTCAAAATGAACAGCATACCTATGCTTAATAAGTTTCCCACAC